>NW_027017398.1:0-109690 GCF_036013445.1 Caloenas nicobarica
CCCAGTAGAGCCCGACAGAGCCCGACAGAGCCCGACAGAGCCCGACAGGGCCCGACAGGGCCCAGTAGAGCCCGACAGAGCCCGACAGAGCCCGACAGAGCCCGACAGAACCCGACAGGGCCCGACAGAGCCCGACAGAGCCCGACAGAGCCCGACAGGGCCCAGTAGAGCCCGACAGAGCCCGACAGAGCCCGACAGAACCCGACAGGGCCCAGTAGAGCCCGACAGAGCCCGACAGAGCCCGACAGAACCCGACAGGGCCCAGTAGAG
Source organism: Caloenas nicobarica (assembly GCF_036013445.1). Taxonomy (NCBI): domain Eukaryota; kingdom Metazoa; phylum Chordata; class Aves; order Columbiformes; family Columbidae; genus Caloenas; species Caloenas nicobarica. The sequence goes on from NW_027017398.1 coordinate 271, forward strand.
CCCGACAGAGCCCGACAGAGCCCGACAGAGCCCGACAGGGCCCGAGAGAGCTTGACAGAGCCCGACAGAGCCCGACAGTGCCCGACAGGGCCCAGTAGAGCCCGACAGAGCCCGACAGAGCCCGACAGGGCCCGACAGAGCCCAGTAGAGCCCGACAGAGCCCGACAGAGCCCGACAGCGCCCGACAGGGCCCAGTAGAGCCCGACAGAGCCCGACAGAGCCCGACAGAGACCGACAGGACCCGACAGAGCCCGACAGAGCCCGACAGGGCCCGACAGGGCACGACAGAGCCCGACAGGGCCCGACAGAGCCCGACAGAGCCCGACAGAGACCGACAGGGCCCGACAGAGCCCGACAGGGCCCGACAGGGCCCAGTAGAGCCCGACAGAGCCCGACAGAGCCCGACAGAGCCCAGTAGAGCCCGACAGAGCCCGACAGAGCCCGACAGAGCCCGACAAGGCCCGACAGAGCCCGACAGGGCCCGTCAGGGCCCGACAGAGCCCGACAGAGCCCGAGAGGGCCCAGTAGAGCCCGGCAGAGCCCGACAGAGCCCGACAGAGCCCAGTAGAGCCCGACAGAGCCCGACAGAGCCCGACAGAGCCCAGTAGAGCCCGACAGAGCCCGACAGGGCCCGACAGGGCCCGACAGGGCCCAGTAGAGCCTGACAGAGCCCGACAGAGCCCAGTAGAGCCCAGTAGAGCCCGACAGAGCCCGACAGAGCCCGACAGAGCCCGACAGGGCCCGACAGAGCCCGACAGAGCCCGACAGGGCCCGAGAGGGCCCGACAGGGCCCGACAGGGCCCAGTAGAGCCCGAAAGAGCCCGACAGAGCCCAGTAGAGCCCAGTAGAGCCCGACAGGGCCCGACAGGGCCCGACAGGGCCCAGTAGAGCCCGACAGAGCCCGACAGAGCCTGACAGAGCCCGACAGGGCCCGACAGGGCCCGACAGAGCCAGACAGAGCCCGACAGGGCCCAGTAGAGCCCGACAGAGCCCGACAGAGCCCGACAGAGCCCGACAGGGCCCAGTAGAGCCCGACAGAGCCCGACAGGGCCCGACAGGGCCCGACAGGGCCCAGTAGAGCCCGACAGAGCCCGACAGAGCCCAGTAGAGCCCAGTAGAGCCCGACAGAGCCCGACAGAGCCCGACAGAGCCCGACAGGGCCCGACAGAGCCCGACAGAGCCCGACAGGGCCCGACAGGGCCCAGTAGAGCCCGACAGAGCCCGACAGAGCCCGACAGGCCCGGGCCCGACAGAGCCCGACAGAGCCCGACAGAGCCCGACACGGCCCGACAGAGCCCGACAGGGCCCGACAGAGCCCGACAGAGCCCGACAGGGCCCAGTAGAGCCCGACAGAGCCCGACAGAGCCCAGTAGAGCCCGACAGAGCCCGACAGAGCCCGACAGAGCCCGACAGGGCCCGACAGAGCCCGACAGGGCCCGACAGGGCCCGACAGAGCCCGACAGCGCCCGACAGGCCCGACAGAGCCCGACAGGGCCCAGTAGAGCCCGACAGAGCCGAACAGAACCCGACAGAGCCCAGTAGAGCCCGACAGAGCCCGACAGGGCCCGACAGGGCCCGACAGGGCCCAGTAGAGCCCGACAGAGCCCGACAGAGCCCAGTAGAGCCCAGTAGAGCCCGACAGAGCCCGACAGAGCCCGACAGAGCCCGACAGGGCCCGAGAGAGCTTGACAGAGCCCGACAGAGCCCGACAGTGCCCGACAGGGCCCAGTAGAGCCCGACAGAGCCCGACAGAGCCCGACAGGGCCCGACAGAGCCCGACAGAACCCGACAGGGCCCAGTAGAGCCCGACAGAGCCCGACAGAGCCCGACAGAACCCGACAGGGCCCAGTAGAGCCCGACAGAGCCCGACAGAGCCCGACAGAGCCCGACAGGGCCCGAGAGAGCTTGACAGAGCCCGACAGAGCCCGACAGTGCCCGACAGGGCCCAGTAGAGCCCGACAGAGCCCGACAGAGCCCGACAGGGCCCGACAGAGCCCAGTAGAGCCCGACAGAGCCCGACAGAGCCCGACAGCGCCCGACAGGGCCCAGTAGAGCCCGACAGAGCCCGACAGAGCCCGACAGAGCCCGACAGGACCCGACAGAGCCCGACAGAGCCCGACAGGGCCCGACAGGGCACGACAGAGCCCGACAGGGCCCGACAGAGCCCGACAGAGCCCGACAGAGACCGACAGGGCCCGACAGAGCCCGACAGGGCCCGACAGGGCCCAGTAGAGCCCGACAGAGCCCGACAGAGCCCGACAGAGCCCAGTAGAGCCCGACAGAGCCCGACAGAGCCCGACAGAGCCCGACAAGGCCCGACAGAGCCCGACAGGGCCCGTCAGGGCCCGACAGAGCCCGACAGAGCCCGAGAGGGCCCAGTAGAGCCCGGCAGAGCCCGACAGAGCCCGACAGAGCCCAGTAGAGCCCGACAGAGCCCGACAGAGCCCGACAGAGCCCAGTAGAGCCCGACAGAGCCCGACAGGGCCCGACAGGGCCCGACAGGGCCCAGTAGAGCCTGACAGAGCCCGACAGAGCCCAGTAGAGCCCAGTAGAGCCCGACAGAGCCCGACAGAGCCCGACAGAGCCCGACAGGGCCCGACAGAGCCCGACAGAGCCCGACAGGGCCCGAGAGGGCCCGACAGGGCCCGACAGGGCCCAGTAGAGCCCGAAAGAGCCCGACAGAGCCCAGTAGAGCCCAGTAGAGCCCGACAGGGCCCGACAGGGCCCGACAGGGCCCAGTAGAGCCCGACAGAGCCCGACAGAGCCTGACAGAGCCCGACAGGGCCCGACAGGGCCCGACAGAGCCAGACAGAGCCCGACAGGGCCCAGTAGAGCCCGACAGAGCCCGACAGAGCCCGACAGAGCCCGACAGGGCCCAGTAGAGCCCGACAGAGCCCGACAGGGCCCGACAGGGCCCGACAGGGCCCAGTAGAGCCCGACAGAGCCCGACAGAGCCCAGTAGAGCCCAGTAGAGCCCGACAGAGCCCGACAGAGCCCGACAGAGCCCGACAGGGCCCGACAGAGCCCGACAGAGCCCGACAGGGCCCGACAGGGCCCAGTAGAGCCCGACAGAGCCCGACAGAGCCCGACAGGGCCCGACAGAGCCCGACAGAGCCCGACAGAGCCCGACACGGCCCGACAGAGCCCGACAGGGCCCGACAGAGCCCGACAGAGCCCGACAGGGCCCAGTAGAGCCCGACAGAGCCCGACAGAGCCCAGTAGAGCCCGACAGAGCCCGACAGAGCCCGACAGAGCCCGACAGGGCCCGACAGAGCCCGACAGGGCCCGACAGGGCCCGACAGAGCCCGACAGCGCCCGACAGGGCCCGACAGAGCCCGACAGGGCCCAGTAGAGCCCGACAGAGCCGAACAGAACCCGACAGAGCCCAGTAGAGCCCGACAGAGCCCGACAGGGCCCGACAGGGCCCGACAGGGCCCAGTAGAGCCCGACAGAGCCCGACAGAGCCCAGTAGAGCCCAGTAGAGCCCGACAGAGCCCGACAGAGCCCGACAGAGCCCGACAGGGCCCGACAGAGCCCGACAGAGCCCGACAGGGCCCGACAGGGCCCAGTAGAGCCCGAAAGAGCCCGACAGAGCCCAGTAGAGCCCAGTAGAGCCCGACAGGGCCCGACAGGGCCCGACAGGGCCCAGTAGAGCCCGACAGAGCCCGACAGAGCCTGACAGGGCCCAGTAGAGCCCGACAGAGCCCGACAGAGCCCGACAGAGCCCGACAGAGCCCGACAGAGCCCGACAGGGCCCAGTAGAGCCCGACAGAGCCCGACAGAGCCCGACAGAGCCCGACAGAGCCCAGTAGAGCCCGACAGAACCCGACAGAGCCCGACAGAGCCCGACAGGGCCCAGTAGAGCCCGACAGAGCCCGACAGGGCCCGACAGGGCCCGTCAGGGCCCAGTAGAGCCCGACAGAGCCCGACAGAGCCCAGTAGAGCCCAGTAGAACCCGACAGAGCCCGACAGAGCTCGACGGAGCCCGACAGGGCCCGACAGAGCCCGACAGAGCCTGACAGGGCCCCACAGAGCCCGACAGGGCTCTACAGGGTCCAGTAGAGCCCGACAGAGCCCGACAGAGCCCAGTAGAGCCCAGTAGAGCCCGACAGGGCCCGACAGGGCCCGACAGGGCCCAGTAGAGCCCGACAGAGCCCGACAGAGCCTGACAGAGCCCGACAGGGACCGACAGGGCCCGACAGAGCCCGACAGAGCCCGACAGGGCCCGACAGAGCCCGACAGAGCCCGACAGGGCCCAGTAGAGCCCGACAGAGCCCGACAGGGCCCGACAGAGCCCGACAGAGCCCGACAGGGCCCGACAGGGCCCGACAGAGCCCGACAGGGCCCGACAGAGCCCGACAGGGCCCGACAGGGCCCAGTAGAGCCCGACAGAGCCCGACAGAGCTCGACAGGGCCCGACAGAGCCCAGTAGAGCCCGACAGAGCCCGACAGAGCCCGACAGAGCCCGACAGGGCCCGACAGAGCCCGACAGGGCCCGACAGGGCCCGACAGAGCCCGACAGCGCCCGACAGGGCCCGACAGAGCCCGACAGGGCCCAGTAGAGCCCGACAGAGCCCGACAGAGCCCGACAGAGCCCAGTAGATCCCGACAGAGCCCGACAGAGCCCGACAGAACCCAGTAGAGCCCGACAGAGCCCGACAGGGCCCGACAGGGCCCGACAGGGCCCAGTAGAGCCCGACAGAGCCCGACAGAGCCCAGTAGAGCCCAGTAGAGCCCGACAGAGCCCGACAGAGCCCGACAGAGCCCGACAGGGCCCGACAGGGCCCGACAGGGCCCAGTAGAGCCCGAAAGAGCCCGACAGAGCCCAGTAGAGCCCAGTAGAGCCCGACAGATCCCAGTAGAGCCCTACAGAGCCCGACAGAGCCCGACAGAGCCCGACAGGGCCCGACAGAACCCGACAGGGCCCGAGAGGGCCCGACAGAGCCCGACAGAGCCCGACAGGGCCCGACAGAGCCCGACAGAGCCCGACAGGGCCCAGTAGAGCCCGACAGAGCCCGACAGAGCCCGACAGAGCCCGACAGAGCCCGACAGGGCCCAGTAGAGCCCGACAGAGCCCGACAGAGCCCGACAGAGCCCGACAGGGCCCGACCGGGCCCGACAGAGCCCGACAGGGCCCGACAGAGCCCGACAGAGCCCGACAGGGCCCAGTAGAGCCCGACAGAGCCCGACAGAGCCCGACAGAGCCCAACAGAGCCCGACAGATCCCAGTAGAGCCCGACAGAGCCCGACAGAGCCCGACAGAGCCCGACAGGGCCCGACAGAACCCGACAGGGCCCGACAGGGCCCGACAGAGCCCGACAGAGCCCGACAGGGCCCAGTAGAGCCCGACAGAGTCCGACAGAGCCCGACAGAGCCCGACAGAGCCCAGTAGAGCCCGACAGAACCCGACAGAGCCCGACAGAGCCCGACAGAGCCCAGTAGAGCCCGACAGAGCCCGACAGGGCCCGACAGGGCCCGACAGGGCCCAGTAGAGCCCGACAGAGCCCGACAGAGCCCAGTAGAGCCCAGTAGAGCCCGACAGAGCCCGACAGAGCTCGACGGAGCCCGACAGGGCCCGACAGAGCCCGACAGAGCCCGACAGGGCCCGACAGAGCCCGACAGAGCCCGACAGAGCCCGACAGGGCCCAGTAGAGCCCGACAGAGCCCGACAGAGCCTGACAGAGCCCGACAGGGACCGACAGGGCCCGACAGAGCCCGACAGAGCCCGACAGGGCCCAGTAGAGCCCGACAGAGCCCGACAGAGCCCGACAGAGCCCGACAGAGCCCGACAGGGCCCAGTAGAGCCCGACAGAGCCCGACAGGGCCCGACAGGGCCCGACAGAGCCCGACAGGGCCCGACAGAGCCCGACAGGGCCCAGTAGAGCCCGACAGAGCCCGACAGAGCCCGACAGAGCCCGACAGGGCCCGACAGAGCCCGACAGAGCCCAGTAGAGCCCGACAGAGCCGAGAGGGCCCGATAGAGCCCGACAGAGCCCGACAGAGCCCGACAGAGCCCGACAGGGCCCGACAGAGCCCGACAGAGCCCGACAGAGCCCGACAGGGCCCAGTAGAGCCCGACAGAGCCCGACAGAGCCCGACAGAGCCCGACAGGGCCCGACAGAGCCCGACAGAGCCCGACAGCGCCCGACAGGGCCCGACAGAGCCCGACAGAGCCCGACAGAGCCCGACAGGGCCCGACAGAGGCCGACAGAGCCCAGTAGAGCCCGACAGAGCCCGACAGAGCCCAGTAGAGCCCAGTAGAGCCCGACAGAGCCCGACAGAGCCCGACAGAGCCCGACAGGGCCCGACAGAGCCCGACAGGGCCCGACAGGGCCCAGTAGAGCCCGACAGAGCCCGACAGAGCCCAGTAGAGCCCAGTAGAGCCCGACAGAGCCCGACAGAGCCCGACAGAGCCCGACAGAGCCCAGTAGAGCCCGACAGAGCCCGACAGAGCCCAGTAGAGCCCAGTAGAGCCCGACAGAGCCCGACAGAGCCCGACAGAGCCCGACAGGGCCCGACAGAGCCCGACAGGGCCCGACAGGGCCCAGTAGAGCCCGACAGAGCCCGACAGAGCCCAGTAGAGCCCAGTAGAGCCCGACAGAGCCCGACAGGGCCCGACAGGGCCCGGTAGAGCCCGACAGAGCCCGACAGAGCCCGACAGAGCCCGACAGGGACCGACAGGGCCCGACAGAGCCCGACAGAGCCCGACAGGGCCCAGTAGAGCCCGACAGAGCCCGACAGAGCCCGACAGAGCCCGACAGAGCCCGACAGGGCCCAGTAAAGCCCGACAGAGCCCGACAGAGCCCGACAGAGCCCGACATGGCCCGACAGGGCCCGACAGAGCCCGACAGAGCCCGACAGGGCCCGACAGAGCCCGACAGAGCCCGACAGAGCCTAGTAGAGCCCGACAGAGCCCGAGAGAGCCCGACAGGGCCCGACAGAGCCCGACAGAGCCCGACAGGGCCCGACAGAGCCCGACAGGGCCCGACAGGGCCCAGTAGAGCCCGACAGAGCCCGACAGAGCCCAGTAGAGCCCAGTAGAGCCCGACAGAGCCCGACAGAGCCCGACAGAGCCCGACAGGGCCCGACAGAGCCCGACAGAGCCCGACAGGGCCCGACAGAGCCCGACAGGGCCCGACAGGGCCCAGTAGAGCCCGACAGAGCCCGACAGAGCCCAGTAGAGCCCAGTAGAGCCCGACAGGGCCCGACAGGGCCCGACAGGGCCCAGTAGAGCCCGACAGAGCCCGACAGAGCCTGACAGAGCCCGACAGGGACCGACAGGGCACGACAGAGCCCGACAGAGCCCGACAGGGCCCAGTAGAGCCCGACAGAGCCCGACAGAGCCCGACAGAGCCCGACAGAGCCCGACAGGGCCCAGTAGAGCCCGACAGAGCCCGACAGAGCCCGACAGATCCCGACAGGGCCCGACAGGGCCCGACAGAGCCCGACAGGGCCCGACAGAGCCCGACAGAGCCCGACAGGGCCCAGTAGAGCCCGACAGAGCCCGACAGAGCCCGACAGGGCCCGACAGGGCCCGACAGAGCCCGACAGAGCCCGACAGGGCCCGACAGGGCCCGACAGAGCCCAGTAGAGCCCGACAGAGCCCGACAGAGCTCGACAGAGCCCGACAGGGCGCGACAGAGCCCGAAAGGGCCCAGTAGAGCCCGACAGAGCCCGACAGAGCCCGACAGAGCCCGACAGGGCCCGACAGAGCCCGACAGAGCCCGACAGGGCCCGACAGGGCCCGACAGAGCCCGACAGGGCCCGACAGAGCCCGACAGAGCCCGACAGGGCCCGACAGAGCCCGACAGAGCCCGACAGAGCCCGATAGCGCCCGACAGGGCCCAGTAGAGCCCGACAGAGCCCGACAGAGCCCGACAGGGCCCGACAGAGCCCGACAGAGCCCGACAGATCCCGACAGGGCCCGACAGGGCCCAGTAGAGCCCGACAGAGCCCGACAGGGCCCGACAGAGCCCGACAGAGCCCGACAGGGCCCGACAGAGCCCGACAGAGCCCGACAGGGCCCGACAGGGCCCGACAGAGCCCGACAGGGCCCGACAGAGCCCGACAGAGCCCGACAGGGCCCGACAGAGGCCGACAGAGCCCGACAGGGCCCAGTAGAGCCCGACAGAGCCCGACAGAGCCCGACAGAGCCCGACAGAGCCCAGTAGAGCCCGACAGAGCCCGACAGAGCCCGACAGAGCCCGACAGGGCCCGACAGAGCCCGACAGGGCCCGACAGGGCCCGACAGAGCCCGACAGCGCCCGACAGGGCCCGACAGAGCCCGACAGGGCCCAGTAGAGCCCGACAGAGCCCGACAGAGCCCGACAGAGCCCGACAGAGCCCAGTAGAGCCCGACAGAGCCTGACAGAGCCCGACAGAGCCCAGTAGAGCCCGACAGAGCCCGACAGGGCCCGACAGGGCCCGACAGGGCCCAGTAGAGCCCGACAGAGCCCGACAGAGCCCAGTAGAGCCCAGTAGAGCCCGACAGAGCCCGACAGAGCCTGACAGAGCCCGACAGGGCCCGACAGAGCCCGACAGAGCCCGACAGGGCCCGACAGGGCCCAGTAGAGCCCGAAAGAGCCCGACAGAGCCCAGTAGAGCCCAGTAGAGCCCGACAGGGCCCGACAGGGCCCGACAGGGCCCAGCAGAGCCCGACAGAGCCCGACAGAGCCTGAAAGAGCCCGACAGGGCCCGACAGGGCCCGACAGAGCCCGACAGAGCCCGACAGGGCCCAGTAGAGCCCGACAGAGCCCGACAGAGCCCGACAGAGCCCGACAGGGCCCAGTAGAGCCCGACAGAGCCCGACAGAGCCCGACAGAGCCCGACAGAGCCCAGTAGAGCCCGACAGAGCCCGACAGAGCCCGACAGAGCCCAGTAGAGCCCGACAGAGCCCGACAGGGCCCGACAGGGCCCGACAGGGCCCAGTAGAGCCCGACAGAGCCCGACAGAGCCCAGTAGAGCCCAGCAGAGCCCGACAGAGCCCGACAGAGCCCGACAGAGCCCGACAGGGCCCGACAGAGCCCGACAGAGCCCGACAGGGCCCGACAGGGCCCGACAGAGCCCGACAGGGCCCAGTAGAGCCCGAAAGAGCCCGACAGAGACCAGTAGAGCCCAGTAGAGCCCGACAGGGCCCGACAGGGCCCGACAGGGCCCAGTAGAGCCCGACACAGCCCGACAGAGCCTGACAGAGCCCGACAGGGCCCGACAGGGCCCAACAGAGCCCGACAGAGCCCGACAGGGCCCGACAGAGCCCGACAGGGCCCGACAGGGCCCGACAGAGCCCGACAGCGCCCGACAGGGCCCAGTAGAGCCCGACAGGGCCCAGTAGAGCCCGACAGAGCCGAACAGAACCCGACAGAGCCCAGTAGAGCCCGACAGAGCCCGACAGGGCCCGACAGGGCCCGACAGGGCCCAGTAGAGCCCGACAGAGCCCGACAGAGCCCAGTAGAGCCCAGTAGAGCCCGACAGAGCCCGACAGAGCCCGACAGAGCCCGACAGGGCCCGACAGAGCCCGACAGAGCCCGACAGGGCCCGACAGGGCCCAGTAGAGCCCGAAAGAGCCCGACAGAGCCCAGTAGAGCCCAGTAGAGCCCGACAGGGCCCGACAGGGCCCGACAGGGCCCAGTAGAGCCCGACAGAGCCCGACAGAGCCTGACAGGGCCCAGTAGAGCCCGACAGAGCCCGACAGAGCCCGACAGAGCCCGACAGAGCCCGACAGAGCCCGACAGGGCCCAGTAGAGCCCGACAGAGCCCGACAGAGCCCGACAGAGCCCGACAGAGCCCAGTAGAGCCCGACAGAACCCGACAGAGCCCGACAGAGCCCGACAGGGCCCAGTAGAGCCCGACAGAGCCCGACAGGGCCCGACAGGGCCCGTCAGGGCCCAGTAGAGCCCGACAGAGCCCGACAGAGCCCAGTAGAGCCCAGTAGAGCCCGACAGAGCCCGACAGAGCTCGACGGAGCCCGACAGGGCCCGACAGAGCCCGACAGAGCCTGACAGGGCCCCACAGAGCCCGACAGGGCTCTACAGGGTCCAGTAGAGCCCGACAGAGCCCGACAGAGCCCAGTAGAGCCCAGTAGAGCCCGACAGGGCCCGACAGGGCCCGACAGGGCCCAGTAGAGCCCGACAGAGCCCGACAGAGCCTGACAGAGCCCGACAGGGACCGACAGGGCCCGACAGAGCCCGACAGAGCCCGACAGGGCCCAGTAGAGCCCGACAGAGCCCGACAGGGCCCGACAGAGCCCGACAGAGCCCGACAGGGCCCGACAGGGCCCGACAGAGCCCGACAGGGCCCGACAGAGCCCGACAGGGCCCGACAGGGCCCAGTAGAGCCCGACAGAGCCCGACAGAGCCCGACAGGGCCCGACAGAGCCCAGTAGAGCCCGACAGAGCCCGACAGAGCCCGACAGAGCCCGACAGGGCCCGACAGAGCCCGACAGGGCCCGACAGGGCCCGACAGAGCCCGACAGCGCCCGACAGGGCCCGACAGAGCCCGACAGGGCCCAGTAGAGCCCGACAGAGCCCGACAGAGCCCGAGAGAGCCCAGTAGAGCCCGACAGAGCCCGACAGAGCCCGACAGAACCCAGTAGAGCCCGACAGAGCCCGACAGGGCCCGACAGGGCCCGACAGGGCCCAGTAGAGCCCGACAGAGCCCGACAGAGCCCAGTAGAGCCCAGTAGAGCCCGACAGAGCCCGACAGAGCCCGACAGAGCCCGACAGGGCCCGACAGGGCCCGACAGGGCCCAGTAGAGCCCGAAAGAGCCCGACAGAGCCCAGTAGAGCCCAGTAGAGCCCGACAGATCCCAGTAGAGCCCTACAGAGCCCGACAGAGCCCGACAGAGCCCGACAGGGCCCGACAGAACCCGACAGGGCCCGAGAGGGCCCGACAGAGCCCGACAGAGCCCGACAGGGCCCGACAGAGCCCGACAGAGCCCGACAGGGCCCAGTAGAGCCCGACAGAGCCCGACAGAGCCCGACAGAGCCCGACAGAGCCCGACAGGGCCCAGTAGAGCCCGACAGAGCCCGACAGAGCCCGACAGAGCCCGACAGGGCCCGACCGGGCCCGACAGAGCCCGACAGGGCCCGACAGAGCCCGACAGAGCCCGACAGGGCCCAGTAGAGCCCGACAGAGCCCGACAGAGCCCGACAGAGCCCAACAGAGCCCGACAGATCCCAGTAGAGCCCGACAGAGCCCGACAGAGCCCGACAGAGCCCGACAGGGCCCGACAGAACCCGACAGGGCCCGACAGGGCCCGACAGAGCCCGACAGAGCCCGACAGGGCCCAGTAGAGCCCGACAGAGTCCGACAGAGCCCGACAGAGCCCGACAGAGCCCAGTAGAGCCCGACAGAACCCGACAGAGCCCGACAGAGCCCGACAGAGCCCAGTAGAGCCCGACAGAGCCCGACAGGGCCCGACAGGGCCCGACAGGGCCCAGTAGAGCCCGACAGAGCCCGACAGAGCCCAGTAGAGCCCAGTAGAGCCCGACAGAGCCCGACAGAGCTCGACGGAGCCCGACAGGGCCCGACAGAGCCCGACAGAGCCCGACAGGGCCCGACAGAGCCCGACAGAGCCCGACAGAGCCCGACAGGGCCCAGTAGAGCCCGACAGAGCCCGACAGAGCCTGACAGAGCCCGACAGGGACCGACAGGGCCCGACAGAGCCCGACAGAGCCCGACAGGGCCCAGTAGAGCCCGACAGAGCCCGACAGAGCCCGACAGAGCCCGACAGAGCCCGACAGGGCCCAGTAGAGCCCGACAGAGCCCGACAGGGCCCGACAGGGCCCGACAGAGCCCGACAGGGCCCGACAGAGCCCGACAGGGCCCAGTAGAGCCCGACAGAGCCCGACAGAGCCCGACAGAGCCCGACAGGGCCCGACAGAGCCCGACAGAGCCCAGTAGAGCCCGACAGAGCCGAGAGGGCCCGATAGAGCCCGACAGAGCCCGACAGAGCCCGACAGAGCCCGACAGGGCCCGACAGAGCCCGACAGAGCCCGACAGAGCCCGACAGGGCCCAGTAGAGCCCGACAGAGCCCGACAGAGCCCGACAGAGCCCGACAGGGCCCGACAGAGCCCGACAGAGCCCGACAGCGCCCGACAGGGCCCGACAGAGCCCGACAGAGCCCGACAGAGCCCGACAGGGCCCGACAGAGGCCGACAGAGCCCAGTAGAGCCCGACAGAGCCCGACAGAGCCCAGTAGAGCCCAGTAGAGCCCGACAGAGCCCGACAGAGCCCGACAGAGCCCGACAGGGCCCGACAGAGCCCGACAGGGCCCGACAGGGCCCAGTAGAGCCCGACAGAGCCCGACAGAGCCCAGTAGAGCCCAGTAGAGCCCGACAGAGCCCGACAGAGCCCGACAGAGCCCGACAGAGCCCAGTAGAGCCCGACAGAGCCCGACAGAGCCCAGTAGAGCCCAGTAGAGCCCGACAGAGCCCGACAGAGCCCGACAGAGCCCGACAGGGCCCGACAGAGCCCGACAGGGCCCGACAGGGCCCAGTAGAGCCCGACAGAGCCCGACAGAGCCCAGTAGAGCCCAGTAGAGCCCGACAGAGCCCGACAGGGCCCGACAGGGCCCGGTAGAGCCCGACAGAGCCCGACAGAGCCCGACAGAGCCCGACAGGGACCGACAGGGCCCGACAGAGCCCGACAGAGCCCGACAGGGCCCAGTAGAGCCCGACAGAGCCCGACAGAGCCCGACAGAGCCCGACAGAGCCCGACAGGGCCCAGTAAAGCCCGACAGAGCCCGACAGAGCCCGACAGAGCCCGACATGGCCCGACAGGGCCCGACAGAGCCCGACAGAGCCCGACAGGGCCCGACAGAGCCCGACAGAGCCCGACAGAGCCTAGTAGAGCCCGACAGAGCCCGAGAGAGCCCGACAGGGCCCGACAGAGCCCGACAGAGCCCGACAGGGCCCGACAGAGCCCGACAGGGCCCGACAGGGCCCAGTAGAGCCCGACAGAGCCCGACAGAGCCCAGTAGAGCCCAGTAGAGCCCGACAGAGCCCGACAGAGCCCAACAGAGCCCGACAGGGCCCGACAGAGCCCGACAGAGCCCGACAGGGCCCGACAGAGCCCGACAGGGCCCGACAGGGCCCAGTAGAGCCCGACAGAGCCCGACAGAGCCCAGTAGAGCCCAGTAGAGCCCGACAGGGCCCGACAGGGCCCGACAGGGCCCAGTAGAGCCCGACAGAGCCCGACAGAGCCTGACAGAGCCCGACAGGGACCGACAGGGCACGACAGAGCCCGACAGAGCCCGACAGGGCCCAGTAGAGCCCGACAGAGCCCGACAGAGCCCGACAGAGCCCGACAGAGCCCGACAGGGCCCAGTAGAGCCCGACAGAGCCCGACAGAGCCCGACAGATCCCGACAGGGCCCGACAGGGCCCGACAGAGCCCGACAGGGCCCGACAGAGCCCGACAGAGCCCGACAGGGCCCAGTAGAGCCCGACAGAGCCCGACAGAGCCCGACAGGGCCCGACAGGGCCCGACAGAGCCCGACAGAGCCCGACAGGGCCCGACAGGGCCCGACAGAGCCCAGTAGAGCCCGACAGAGCCCGACAGAGCTCGACAGAGCCCGACAGGGCGCGACAGAGCCCGAAAGGGCCCAGTAGAGCCCGACAGAGCCCGACAGAGCCCGACAGAGCCCGACAGGGCCCGACAGAGCCCGACAGAGCCCGACAGGGCCCGACAGGGCCCGACAGAGCCCGACAGGGCCCGACAGAGCCCGACAGAGCCCGACAGGGCCCGACAGAGCCCGACAGAGCCCGACAGAGCCCGATAGCGCCCGACAGGGCCCAGTAGAGCCCGACAGAGCCCGACAGAGCCCGACAGGGCCCGACAGAGCCCGACAGAGCCCGACAGATCCCGACAGGGCCCGACAGGGCCCAGTAGAGCCCGACAGAGCCCGACAGGGCCCGACAGAGCCCGACAGAGCCCGACAGGGCCCGACAGAGCCCGACAGAGCCCGACAGGGCCCGACAGGGCCCGACAGAGCCCGACAGGGCCCGACAGAGCCCGACAGAGCCCGACAGGGCCCGACAGAGGCCGACAGAGCCCGACAGGGCCCAGTAGAGCCCGACAGAGCCCGACAGAGCCCGACAGAGCCCGACAGAGCCCAGTAGAGCCCGACAGAGCCCGACAGAGCCCGACAGAGCCCGACAGGGCCCGACAGAGCCCGACAGGGCCCGACAGGGCCCGACAGAGCCCGACAGCGCCCGACAGGGCCCGACAGAGCCCGACAGGGCCCAGTAGAGCCCGACAGAGCCCGACAGAGCCCGACAGAGCCCGACAGAGCCCAGTAGAGCCCGACAGAGCCTGACAGAGCCCGACAGAGCCCAGTAGAGCCCGACAGAGCCCGACAGGGCCCGACAGGGCCCGACAGGGCCCAGTAGAGCCCGACAGAGCCCGACAGAGCCCAGTAGAGCCCAGTAGAGCCCGACAGAGCCCGACAGAGCCTGACAGAGCCCGACAGGGCCCGACAGAGCCCGACAGAGCCCGACAGGGCCCGACAGGGCCCAGTAGAGCCCGAAAGAGCCCGACAGAGCCCAGTAGAGCCCAGTAGAGCCCGACAGGGCCCGACAGGGCCCGACAGGGCCCAGCAGAGCCCGACAGAGCCCGACAGAGCCTGAAAGAGCCCGACAGGGCCCGACAGGGCCCGACAGAGCCCGACAGAGCCCGACAGGGCCCAGTAGAGCCCGACAGAGCCCGACAGAGCCCGACAGAGCCCGACAGGGCCCAGTAGAGCCCGACAGAGCCCGACAGAGCCCGACAGGGCCCGACAGGGCCCGACAGAGCCCGACAGGGCCCAGTAGAGCCCGACAGAGCCCGACAGAGCCCGACAGAGCCCAACAGAGCCCGACAGAGCCCAGTAGAGCCCGACAGAGCCCGACAGAGCCCGACAGAGCCCGACAGAGCCCGACAGGGCCCGACAGAGCCCGACAGGGCCCGACAAGGCCTGACAGAGCCCGACAGAGCCCGACAGAGCCCGACAGGGCCAAGTAGAGCCCGACAGAGCCCGACAGAGCCCGACAGAGCCCAGTAGAGCCCGACAGAACCCGACAGAGCCCGACAGAGCCCGACAGAGCCCAGTAGAGCCCGACAGAGCCCGACAGGGCCCGACAGGGCCCGACAGGGCCCAGTAGAGCCCGACAGAGCCCGACAGAGCCCAGTAGAGCCCAGTAGAGCCCGACAGAGCCCGACAGAGCCCGACAGAGCCCGACAGGGCCCGACAGAGCCCGACAGAGCCCGACAGGGCCCGACAGAGCCCGACAGGGCCCGACAGGGCCAAGTAGAGCCCGACAGAGACCGACAGAGCCCAGTAGAGCCCAGTAGAGCCCGACAGAGCCCGACAGAGCCCGACAGAGCCCGACAGGGCCCGACAGAGCCCGACAGGGCCCGACAGGGCCCAGTAGAGCCCGACAGAGCCCGACAGAGCCCAGTAGAGCCCAGTAGAGCCCGACAGGGCCCGACAGGGCCCGACAGGGCCCAGTAGAGCCCGACAGAGCCCGACAGAGCCTGACAGAGCCCGACAGGGACCGACAGGGCCCGACAGAGCCCGACAGAGCCCGACAGGGCCCAGTAGAGCCCGACAGAGCCCGACAGAGCCCGACAGAGCCCGACAGAGCCCGACAGGGCCCAGTAGAGCCCGACAGAGCCCGACAGAGCCCGACAGAGCCCGACAGGGCCCGACAGGGCCCGACAGAGCCCGACAGGGCCCGACAGAGCCCGACAGGGCCCAGTAGAGCCCGACAGAGCCCGACAGAGCCCGACAGGGCCCGACAGGGCCCGACAGAGCCCGACAGAGCCCGACAGGGCCCGATAGGGCCCGACAGAGCCCAGTAGAGCCCGACAGAGCCCGACAGAGCTCGACAGAGCCCGACAGGGCCCGACAGGGCCCGACAGGGCCCAGTAGAGCCCGACAGAGCCTGACAGAGCCCGACAGAGCCCGACAGGGCCCGACAGAGCCCGACAGAGCCCGACAGGGCCCGACAGGGCCCGACAGAGCCCGACAGGGCCCGACAGAGCCCGACAGAGCCCAGTAGAGCCCAGTAGAGCCCGACAGGGCCCGACAGGGCCCGACAGGGCCCAGTAGAGCCCGACAGAGCCCGACAGAGCCTGACAGAGCCCGACAGGGACCGACAGGGCACGACAGAGCCCGACAGAGCCCGACAGGGCCCAGTAGAGCCCGACAGAGCCCGACAGAGCCCGACAGAGCCCGACAGAGCCCGACAGGGCCCAGTAGAGCCCGACAGAGCCCGACAGAGCCCGACAGATCCCGACAGGGCCCGACAGGGCCCGACAGAGCCCGACAGGGCCCGACAGAGCCCGACAGAGCCCGACAGGGCCCAGTAGAGCCCGACAGAGCCCGACAGAGCCCGACAGGGCCCGACAGGGCCCGACAGAGCCCGACAGAGCCCGACAGGGCCCGACAGGGCCCGACAGAGCCCAGTAGAGCCCGACAGAGCCCGACAGAGCTCGACAGAGCCCGACAGGGCGCGACAGAGCCCGAAAGGGCCCAGTAGAGCCCGACAGAGCCCGACAGAGCCCGACAGAGCCCGACAGGGCCCGACAGAGCCCGACAGAGCCCGACAGGGCCCGACAGGGCCCGACAGAGCCCGACAGGGCCCGACAGAGCCCGACAGAGCCCGACAGGGCCCGACAGAGCCCGACAGAGCCCGACAGAGCCCGATAGCGCCCGACAGGGCCCAGTAGAGCCCGACAGAGCCCGACAGAGCCCGACAGGGCCCGACAGAGCCCGACAGAGCCCGACAGATCCCGACAGGGCCCGACAGGGCCCAGTAGAGCCCGACAGAGCCCGACAGGGCCCGACAGAGCCCGACAGAGCCCGACAGGGCCCGACAGAGCCCGACAGAGCCCGACAGGGCCCGACAGGGCCCGACAGAGCCCGACAGGGCCCGACAGAGCCCGACAGAGCCCGACAGGGCCCGACAGAGGCCGACAGAGCCCGACAGGGCCCAGTAGAGCCCGACAGAGCCCGACAGAGCCCGACAGAGCCCGACAGAGCCCAGTAGAGCCCGACAGAGCCCGACAGAGCCCGACAGAGCCCGACAGGGCCCGACAGAGCCCGACAGGGCCCGACAGGGCCCGACAGAGCCCGACAGCGCCCGACAGGGCCCGACAGAGCCCGACAGGGCCCAGTAGAGCCCGACAGAGCCCGACAGAGCCCGACAGAGCCCGACAGAGCCCAGTAGAGCCCGACAGAGCCTGACAGAGCCCGACAGAGCCCAGTAGAGCCCGACAGAGCCCGACAGGGCCCGACAGGGCCCGACAGGGCCCAGTAGAGCCCGACAGAGCCCGACAGAGCCCAGTAGAGCCCAGTAGAGCCCGACAGAGCCCGACAGAGCCTGACAGAGCCCGACAGGGCCCGACAGAGCCCGACAGAGCCCGACAGGGCCCGACAGGGCCCAGTAGAGCCCGAAAGAGCCCGACAGAGCCCAGTAGAGCCCAGTAGAGCCCGACAGGGCCCGACAGGGCCCGACAGGGCCCAGCAGAGCCCGACAGAGCCCGACAGAGCCTGAAAGAGCCCGACAGGGCCCGACAGGGCCCGACAGAGCCCGACAGAGCCCGACAGGGCCCAGTAGAGCCCGACAGAGCCCGACAGAGCCCGACAGAGCCCGACAGGGCCCAGTAGAGCCCGACAGAGCCCGACAGAGCCCGACAGAGCCCGACAGAGCCCAGTAGAGCCCGACAGAGCCCGACAGAGCCCGACAGAGCCCAGTAGAGCCCGACAGAGCCCGACAGGGCCCGACAGGGCCCGACAGGGCCCAGTAGAGCCCGACAGAGCCCGACAGAGCCCAGTAGAGCCCAGCAGAGCCCGACAGAGCCCGACAGAGCCCGACAGAGCCCGACAGGGCCCGACAGAGCCCGACAGAGCCCGACAGGGCCCGACAGGGCCCGACAGAGCCCGACAGGGCCCAGTAGAGCCCGAAAGAGCCCGACAGAGACCAGTAGAGCCCAGTAGAGCCCGACAGGGCCCGACAGGGCCCGACAGGGCCCAGTAGAGCCCGACACAGCCCGACAGAGCCTGACAGAGCCCGACAGGGCCCGACAGGGCCCAACAGAGCCCGACAGAGCCTGACAGGGCCCGACAGAGCCCGACAGGGCCCGACAGGGCCCGACAGAGCCCGACAGCGCCCGACAGGGCCCGACAGAGCCCGACAGGGCCCAGTAGAGCCCGACAGAGCCGAACAGAACCCGACAGAGCCCAGTAGAGCCCGACAGAGCCCGACAGGGCCCGACAGGGCCCGACAGGGCCCAGTAGAGCCCGACAGAGCCCGACAGAGCCCAGTAGAGCCCAGTAGAGCCCGACAGAGCCCGACAGAGCCCGACAGAGCCCGACAGGGCCCGACAGAGCCCGACAGAGCCCGACAGGGCCCGACAGGGCCCAGTAGAGCCCGAAAGAGCCCGACAGAGCCCAGTAGAGCCCAGTAGAGCCCGACAGGGCCCGACAGGGCCCGACAGGGCCCAGTAGAGCCCGACAGAGCCCGACAGAGCCTGACAGGGCCCAGTAGAGCCCGACAGAGCCCGACAGAGCCCGACAGAGCCCGACAGAGCCCGACAGAGCCCGACAGGGCCCAGTAGAGCCCGACAGAGCCCGACAGAGCCCGACAGAGCCCGACAGAGCCCAGTAGAGCCCGACAGAACCCGACAGAGCCCGACAGAGCCCGACAGGGCCCAGTAGAGCCCGACAGAGCCCGACAGGGCCCGACAGGGCCCGTCAGGGCCCAGTAGAGCCCGACAGAGCCCGACAGAGCCCAGTAGAGCCCAGTAGAGCCCGACAGAGCCCGACAGAGCTCGACGGAGCCCGACAGGGCCCGACAGAGCCCGACAGAGCCTGACAGGGCCCCACAGAGCCCGACAGGGCTCTACAGGGTCCAGTAGAGCCCGACAGAGCCCGACAGAGCCCAGTAGAGCCCAGTAGAGCCCGACAGGGCCCGACAGGGCCCGACAGGGCCCAGTAGAGCCCGACAGAGCCCGACAGAGCCTGACAGAGCCCGACAGGGACCGACAGGGCCCGACAGAGCCCGACAGAGCCCGACAGGGCCCGACAGAGCCCGACAGAGCCCGACAGGGCCCAGTAGAGCCCGACAGAGCCCGACAGGGCCCGACAGAGCCCGACAGAGCCCGACAGGGCCCGACAGGGCCCGACAGAGCCCGACAGGGCCCGACAGAGCCCGACAGGGCCCGACAGGGCCCAGTAGAGCCCGACAGAGCCCGACAGAGCCCGACAGGGCCCGACAGAGCCCAGTAGAGCCCGACAGAGCCCGACAGAGCCCGACAGAGCCCGACAGGGCCCGACAGAGCCCGACAGGGCCCGACAGGGCCCGACAGAGCCCGACAGCGCCCGACAGGGCCCGACAGAGCCCGACAGGGCCCAGTAGAGCCCGACAGAGCCCGACAGAGCCCGACAGAGCCCAGTAGAGCCCGACAGAGCCCGACAGAGCCCGACAGAACCCAGTAGAGCCCGACAGAGCCCGACAGGGCCCGACAGGGCCCGACAGGGCCCAGTAGAGCCCGACAGAGCCCGACAGAGCCCAGTAGAGCCCAGTAGAGCCCGACAGAGCCCGACAGAGCCCGACAGAGCCCGACAGGGCCCGACAGGGCCCGACAGGGCCCAGTAGAGCCCGAAAGAGCCCGACAGAGCCCAGTAGAGCCCAGTAGAGCCCGACAGATCCCAGTAGAGCCCTACAGAGCCCGACAGAGCCCGACAGAGCCCGACAGGGCCCGACAGAACCCGACAGGGCCCGAGAGGGCCCGACAGAGCCCGACAGAGCCCGACAGGGCCCGACAGAGCCCGACAGAGCCCGACAGGGCCCAGTAGAGCCCAGTAGAGCCCGACAGAGCCCGACAGAGCCCGACAGAGCCCGACAGGGCCCAGTAGAGCCCGACAGAGCCCGACAGAGCCCGACAGAGCCCGACAGGGCCCGACCGGGCCCGACAGAGCCCGACAGGGCCCGACAGAGCCCGACAGAGCCCGACAGGGCCCAGTAGAGCCCGACAGAGCCCGACAGAGCCCGACAGAGCCCAACAGAGCCCGACAGATCCCAGTAGAGCCCGACAGAGCCCGACAGAGCCCGACAGAGCCCGACAGGGCCCGACAGAACCCGACAGGGCCCGACAGGGCCCGACAGAGCCCGACAGAGCCCGACAGGGCCCAGTAGAGCCCGACAGAGTCCGACAGAGCCCGACAGAGCCCGACAGAGCCCAGTAGAGCCCGACAGAACCCGACAGAGCCCGACAGAGCCCGACAGAGCCCAGTAGAGCCCGACAGAGCCCGACAGGGCCCGACAGGGCCCGACAGGGCCCAGTAGAGCCCGACAGAGCCCGACAGAGCCCAGTAGAGCCCAGTAGAGCCCGACAGAGCCCGACAGAGCTCGACGGAGCCCGACAGGGCCCGACAGAGCCCGACAGAGCCCGACAGGGCCCGACAGAGCCCGACAGAGCCCGACAGAGCCCGACAGGGCCCAGTAGAGCCCGACAGAGCCCGACAGAGCCTGACAGAGCCCGACAGGGACCGACAGGGCCCGACAGAGCCCGACAGAGCCCGACAGGGCCCAGTAGAGCCCGACAGAGCCCGACAGAGCCCGACAGAGCCCGACAGAGCCCGACAGGGCCCAGTAGAGCCCGACAGAGCCCGACAGGGCCCGACAGGGCCCGACAGAGCCCGACAGGGCCCGACAGAGCCCGACAGGGCCCAGTAGAGCCCGACAGAGCCCGACAGAGCCCGACAGAGCCCGACAGGGCCCGACAGAGCCCGACAGAGCCCAGTAGAGCCCGACAGAGCCGAGAGGGCCCGATAGAGCCCGACAGAGCCCGACAGAGCCCGACAGAGCCCGACAGGGCCCGACAGAGCCCGACAGAGCCCGACAGAGCCCGACAGGGCCCAGTAGAGCCCGACAGAGCCCGACAGAGCCCGACAGAGCCCGACAGGGCCCGACAGAGCCCGACAGAGCCCGACAGCGCCCGACAGGGCCCGACAGAGCCCGACAGAGCCCGACAGAGCCCGACAGGGCCCGACAGAGGCCGACAGAGCCCAGTAGAGCCCGACAGAGCCCGACAGAGCCCAGTAGAGCCCAGTAGAGCCCGACAGAGCCCGACAGAGCCCGACAGAGCCCGACAGGGCCCGACAGAGCCCGACAGGGCCCGACAGGGCCCAGTAGAGCCCGACAGAGCCCGACAGAGCCCAGTAGAGCCCAGTAGAGCCCGACAGAGCCCGACAGAGCCCGACAGAGCCCGACAGAGCCCAGTAGAGCCCGACAGAGCCCGACAGAGCCCAGTAGAGCCCAGTAGAGCCCGACAGAGCCCGACAGAGCCCGACAGAGCCCGACAGGGCCCGACAGAGCCCGACAGGGCCCGACAGGGCCCAGTAGAGCCCGACAGAGCCCGACAGAGCCCAGTAGAGCCCAGTAGAGCCCGACAGAGCCCGACAGGGCCCGACAGGGCCCGGTAGAGCCCGACAGAGCCCGACAGAGCCCGACAGAGCCCGACAGGGACCGACAGGGCCCGACAGAGCCCGACAGAGCCCGACAGGGCCCAGTAGAGCCCGACAGAGCCCGACAGAGCCCGACAGAGCCCGACAGAGCCCGACAGGGCCCAGTAAAGCCCGACAGAGCCCGACAGAGCCCGACAGAGCCCGACATGGCCCGACAGGGCCCGACAGAGCCCGACAGAGCCCGACAGGGCCCGACAGAGCCCGACAGAGCCCGACAGAGCCTAGTAGAGCCCGACAGAGCCCGAGAGAGCCCGACAGGGCCCGACAGAGCCCGACAGAGCCCGACAGGGCCCGACAGAGCCCGACAGGGCCCGACAGGGCCCAGTAGAGCCCGACAGAGCCCGACAGAGCCCAGTAGAGCCCAGTAGAGCCCGACAGAGCCCGACAGAGCCCGACAGAGCCCGACAGGGCCCGACAGAGCCCGACAGAGCCCGACAGGGCCCGACAGAGCCCGACAGGGCCCGACAGGGCCCAGTAGAGCCCGACAGAGCCCGACAGAGCCCAGTAGAGCCCAGTAGAGCCCGACAGGGCCCGACAGGGCCCGACAGGGCCCAGTAGAGCCCGACAGAGCCCGACAGAGCCTGACAGAGCCCGACAGGGACCGACAGGGCACGACAGAGCCCGACAGAGCCCGACAGGGCCCAGTAGAGCCCGACAGAGCCCGACAGAGCCCGACAGAGCCCGACAGAGCCCGACAGGGCCCAGTAGAGCCCGACAGAGCCCGACAGAGCCCGACAGATCCCGACAGGGCCCGACAGGGCCCGACAGAGCCCGACAGGGCCCGACAGAGCCCGACAGAGCCCGACAGGGCCCAGTAGAGCCCGACAGAGCCCGACAGAGCCCGACAGGGCCCGACAGGGCCCGACAGAGCCCGACAGAGCCCGACAGGGCCCGACAGGGCCCGACAGAGCCCAGTAGAGCCCGACAGAGCCCGACAGAGCTCGACAGAGCCCGACAGGGCGCGACAGAGCCCGAAAGGGCCCAGTAGAGCCCGACAGAGCCCGACAGAGCCCGACAGAGCCCGACAGGGCCCGACAGAGCCCGACAGAGCCCGACAGAGCCCGACAGGGCCCGACAGAGCCCGACAGAGCCCGACAGGGCCCGACAGAGCCCGACAGAGCCCGACAGAGCCCGATAGCGCCCGACAGGGCCCAGTAGAGCCCGACAGAGCCCGACAGAGCCCGACAGGGCCCGACAGAGCCCGACAGAGCCCGACAGATCCCGACAGGGCCCGACAGGGCCCAGTAGAGCCCGACAGAGCCCGACAGGGCCCGACAGAGCCCGACAGAGCCCGACAGGGCCCGACAGAGCCCGACAGAGCCCGACAGGGCCCGACAGGGCCCGACAGAGCCCGACAGGGCCCGACAGAGCCCGACAGAGCCCGACAGGGCCCGACAGAGGCCGACAGAGCCCGACAGGGCCCAGTAGAGCCCGACAGAGCCCGACAGAGCCCGACAGAGCCCAGTAGAGCCCGACAGAGCCCGACAGAGCCCGACAGAGCCCGACAGGGCCCGACAGAGCCCGACAGGGCCCGACAGGGCCCGACAGAGCCCGACAGCGCCCGACAGGGCCCGACAGAGCCCGACAGGGCCCAGTAGAGCCCGACAGAGCCCGACAGAGCCCGACAGAGCCCGACAGAGCCCAGTAGAGCCCGACAGAGCCTGACAGAGCCCGACAGAGCCCAGTAGAGCCCGACAGAGCCCGACAGGGCCCGACAGGGCCCGACAGGGCCCAGTAGAGCCCGACAGAGCCCGACAGAGCCCAGTAGAGCCCAGTAGAGCCCGACAGAGCCCGACAGAGCCTGACAGAGCCCGACAGGGCCCGACAGAGCCCGACAGAGCCCGACAGGGCCCGACAGGGCCCAGTAGAGCCCGAAAGAGCCCGACAGAGCCCAGTAGAGCCCAGTAGAGCCCGACAGGGCCCGACAGGGCCCGACAGGGCCCAGCAGAGCCCGACAGAGCCCGACAGAGCCTGAAAGAGCCCGACAGGGCCCGACAGGGCCCGACAGAGCCCGACAGAGCCCGACAGGGCCCAGTAGAGCCCGACAGAGCCCGACAGAGCCCGACAGAGCCCGACAGGGCCCAGTAGAGCCCGACAGAGCCCGACAGAGCCCGACAGAGCCCGACAGAGCCCAGTAGAGCCCGACAGAGCCCGACAGAGCCCGACAGAGCCCAGTAGAGCCCGACAGAGCCCGACAGGGCCCGACAGGGCCCGACAGGGCCCAGTAGAGCCCGACAGAGCCCGACAGAGCCCAGTAGAGCCCAGCAGAGCCCGACAGAGCCCGACAGAGCCCGACAGAGCCCGACAGGGCCCGACAGAGCCCGACAGAGCCCGACAGGGCCCGACAGGGCCCGACAGAGCCCGACAGGGCCCAGTAGAGCCCGAAAGAGCCCGACAGAGACCAGTAGAGCCCAGTAGAGCCCGACAGGGCCCGACAGGGCCCGACAGGGCCCAGTAGAGCCCGACACAGCCCGACAGAGCCTGACAGAGCCCGACAGGGCCCGACAGGGCCCAACAGAGCCCGACAGAGCCTGACAGGGCCCGACAGAGCCCGACAGGGCCCGACAGGGCCCGACAGAGCCCGACAGCGCCCGACAGGGCCCGACAGAGCCCGACAGGGCCCAGTAGAGCCCGACAGAGCCGAACAGAACCCGACAGAGCCCAGTAGAGCCCGACAGAGCCCGACAGGGCCCGACAGGGCCCGACAGGGCCCAGTAGAGCCCGACAGAGCCCGACAGAGCCCAGTAGAGCCCAGTAGAGCCCGACAGAGCCCGACAGAGCCCGACAGAACCCGACAGGGCCCGACAGAGCCCGACAGAGCCCGACAGGGCCCGACAGGGCCCAGTAGAGCCCGAAAGAGCCCGACAGAGCCCAGTAGAGCCCAGTAGAGCCCGACAGGGCCCGACAGGGCCCGACAGGGCCCAGTAGAGCCCGACAGAGCCCGACAGAGCCTGACAGGGCCCAGTAGAGCCCGACAGAGCCCGACAGAGCCCGACAGAGCCCGACAGAGCCCGACAGAGCCCGACAGGGCCCAGTAGAGCCCGACAGAGCCCGACAGAGCCCGACAGAGCCCGACAGAGCCCAGTAGAGCCCGACAGAACCCGACAGAGCCCGACAGAGCCCGACAGGGCCCAGTAGAGCCCGACAGAGCCCGACAGGGCCCGACAGGGCCCGTCAGGGCCCAGTAGAGCCCGACAGAGCCCGACAGAGCCCAGTAGAGCCCAGTAGAGCCCGACAGAGCCCGACAGAGCTCGACGGAGCCCGACAGGGCCCGACAGAGCCCGACAGAGCCTGACAGGGCCCCACAGAGCCCGACAGGGCTCTACAGGGTCCAGTAGAGCCCGACAGAGCCCGACAGAGCCCAGTAGAGCCCAGTAGAGCCCGACAGGGCCCGACAGGGCCCGACAGGGCCCAGTAGAGCCCGACAGAGCCCGACAGAGCCTGACAGAGCCCGACAGGGACCGACAGGGCCCGACAGAGCCCGACAGAGCCCGACAGGGCCCGACAGAGCCCGACAGAGCCCGACAGGGCCCAGTAGAGCCCGACAGAGCCCGACAGGGCCCGACAGAGCCCGACAGAGCCCGACAGGGCCCGACAGGGCCCGACAGAGCCCGACAGGGCCCGACAGAGCCCGACAGGGCCCGACAGGGCCCAGTAGAGCCCGACAGAGCCCGACAGAGCCCGACAGGGCCCGACAGAGCCCAGTAGAGCCCGACAGAGCCCGACAGAGCCCGACAGAGCCCGACAGGGCCCGACAGAGCCCGACAGGGCCCGACAGGGCCCGACAGAGCCCGACAGCGCCCGACAGGGCCCGACAGAGCCCGACAGGGCCCAGTAGAGCCCGACAGAGCCCGACAGAGCCCGACAGAGCCCAGTAGAGCCCGACAGAGCCCGACAGAGCCCGACAGAACCCAGTAGAGCCCGACAGAGCCCGACAGGGCCCGACAGGGCCCGACAGGGCCCAGTAGAGCCCGACAGAGCCCGACAGAGCCCAGTAGAGCCCAGTAGAGCCCGACAGAGCCCGACAGAGCCCGACAGAGCCCGACAGGGCCCGACAGGGCCCGACAGGGCCCAGTAGAGCCCGAAAGAGCCCGACAGAGCCCAGTAGAGCCCAGTAGAGCCCGACAGATCCCAGTAGAGCCCTACAGAGCCCGACAGAGCCCGACAGAGCCCGACAGGGCCCGACAGAACCCGACAGGGCCCGAGAGGGCCCGACAGAGCCCGACAGAGCCCGACAGGGCCCGACAGAGCCCGACAGAGCCCGACAGGGCCCAGTAGAGCCCGACAGAGCCCGACAGAGCCCGACAGAGCCCGACAGAGCCCGACAGGGCCCAGTAGAGCCCGACAGAGCCCGACAGAGCCCGACAGAGCCCGACAGGGCCCGACCGGGCCCGACAGAGCCCGACAGGGCCCGACAGAGCCCGACAGAGCCCGACAGGGCCCAGTAGAGCCCGACAGAGCCCGACAGAGCCCGACAGAGCCCAACAGAGCCCGACAGATCCCAGTAGAGCCCGACAGAGCCCGACAGAGCCCGACAGAGCCCGACAGGGCCCGACAGAACCCGACAGGGCCCGACAGGGCCCGACAGAGCCCGACAGAGCCCGACAGGGCCCAGTAGAGCCCGACAGAGTCCGACAGAGCCCGACAGAGCCCGACAGAGCCCAGTAGAGCCCGACAGAACCCGACAGAGCCCGACAGAGCCCGACAGAGCCCAGTAGAGCCCGACAGAGCCCGACAGGGCCCGACAGGGCCCGACAGGGCCCAGTAGAGCCCGACAGAGCCCGACAGAGCCCAGTAGAGCCCAGTAGTGCCCGACAGAGCCCGACAGAGCTCGACGGAGCCCGACAGGGCCCGACAGAGCCCGACAGAGCCCGACAGGGCCCGACAGAGCCCGACAGAGCCCGACAGAGCCCGACAGGGCCCAGTAGAGCCCGACAGAGCCCGACAGAGCCTGACAGAGCCCGACAGGGACCGACAGGGCCCGACAGAGCCCGACAGAGCCCGACAGGGCCCAGTAGAGCCCGACAGAGCCCGACAGAGCCCGACAGAGCCCGACAGAGCCCGACAGGGCCCAGTAGAGCCCGACAGAGCCCGACAGGGCCCGACAGGGCCCGACAGAGCCCGACAGGGCCCGACAGAGCCCGACAGGGCCCAGTAGAGCCCGACAGAGCCCGACAGAGCCCGACAGAGCCCGACAGGGCCCGACAGAGCCCGACAGAGCCCAGTAGAGCCCGACAGAGCCGAGAGGGCCCGATAGAGCCCGACAGAGCCCGACAGAGCCCGACAGAGCCCGACAGGGCCCGACAGAGCCCGACAGAGCCCGACAGAGCCCGACAGGGCCCAGTAGAGCCCGACAGAGCCCGACAGAGCCCGACAGAGCCCGACAGGGCCCGACAGAGCCCGACAGAGCCCGACAGCGCCCGACAGGGCCCGACAGAGCCCGACAGAGCCCGACAGAGCCCGACAGGGCCCGACAGAGGCCGACAGAGCCCAGTAGAGCCCGACAGAGCCCGACAGAGCCCAGTAGAGCCCAGTAGAGCCCGACAGAGCCCGACAGAGCCCGACAGAGCCCGACAGGGCCCGACAGAGCCCGACAGGGCCCGACAGGGCCCAGTAGAGCCCGACAGAGCCCGACAGAGCCCAGTAGAGCCCAGTAGAGCCCGACAGAGCCCGACAGAGCCCGACAGAGCCCGACAGAGCCCAGTAGAGCCCGACAGAGCCCGACAGAGCCCAGTAGAGCCCAGTAGAGCCCGACAGAGCCCGACAGAGCCCGACAGAGCCCGACAGGGCCCGACAGAGCCCGACAGGGCCCGACAGGGCCCAGTAGAGCCCGACAGAGCCCGACAGAGCCCAGTAGAGCCCAGTAGAGCCCGACAGAGCCCGACAGGGCCCGACAGGGCCCGGTAGAGCCCGACAGAGCCCGACAGAGCCCGACAGAGCCCGACAGGGACCGACAGGGCCCGACAGAGCCCGACAGAGCCCGACAGGGCCCAGTAGAGCCCGACAGAGCCCGACAGAGCCCGACAGAGCCCGACAGAGCCCGACAGGGCCCAGTAAAGCCCGACAGAGCCCGACAGAGCCCGACAGAGCCCGACATGGCCCGACAGGGCCCGACAGAGCCCGACAGAGCCCGACAGGGCCCGACAGAGCCCGACAGAGCCCGACAGAGCCTAGTAGAGCCCGACAGAGCCCGAGAGAGCCCGACAGGGCCCGACAGAGCCCGACAGAGCCCGACAGGGCCCGACAGAGCCCGACAGGGCCCGACAGGGCCCAGTAGAGCCCGACAGAGCCCGACAGAGCCCAGTAGAGCCCAGTAGAGCCCGACAGAGCCCGACAGAGCCCGACAGAGCCCGACAGGGCCCGACAGAGCCCGACAGAGCCCGACAGGGCCCGACAGAGCCCGACAGGGCCCGACAGGGCCCAGTAGAGCCCGACAGAGCCCGACAGAGCCCAGTAGAGCCCAGTAGAGCCCGACAGGGCCCGACAGGGCCCGACAGGGCCCAGTAGAGCCCGACAGAGCCCGACAGAGCCTGACAGAGCCCGACAGGGACCGACAGGGCACGACAGAGCCCGACAGAGCCCGACAGGGCCCAGTAGAGCCCGACAGAGCCCGACAGAGCCCGACAGAGCCCGACAGAGCCCGACAGGGCCCAGTAGAGCCCGACAGAGCCCGACAGAGCCCGACAGATCCCGACAGGGCCCGACAGGGCCCGACAGAGCCCGACAGGGCCCGACAGAGCCCGACAGAGCCCGACAGGGCCCAGTAGAGCCCGACAGAGCCCGACAGAGCCCGACAGGGCCCGACAGGGCCCGACAGAGCCCGACAGAGCCCGACAGGGCCCGACAGGGCCCGACAGAGCCCAGTAGAGCCCGACAGAGCCCGACAGAGCTCGACAGAGCCCGACAGGGCGCGACAGAGCCCGAAAGGGCCCAGTAGAGCCCGACAGAGCCCGACAGAGCCCGACAGAGCCCGACAGGGCCCGACAGAGCCCGACAGAGCCCGACAGAGCCCGACAGGGCCCGACAGAGCCCGACAGAGCCCGACAGGGCCCGACAGAGCCCGACAGAGCCCGACAGAGCCCGATAGCGCCCGACAGGGCCCAGTAGAGCCCGACAGAGCCCGACAGAGCCCGACAGGGCCCGACAGAGCCCGACAGAGCCCGACAGATCCCGACAGGGCCCGACAGGGCCCAGTAGAGCCCGACAGAGCCCGACAGGGCCCGACAGAGCCCGACAGAGCCCGACAGGGCCCGACAGAGCCCGACAGAGCCCGACAGGGCCCGACAGGGCCCGACAGAGCCCGACAGGGCCCGACAGAGCCCGACAGAGCCCGACAGGGCCCGACAGAGGCCGACAGAGCCCGACAGGGCCCAGTAGAGCCCGACAGAGCCCGACAGAGCCCGACAGAGCCCAGTAGAGCCCGACAGAGCCCGACAGAGCCCGACAGAGCCCGACAGGGCCCGACAGAGCCCGACAGGGCCCGACAGGGCCCGACAGAGCCCGACAGCGCCCGACAGGGCCCGACAGAGCCCGACAGGGCCCAGTAGAGCCCGACAGAGCCCGACAGAGCCCGACAGAGCCCGACAGAGCCCAGTAGAGCCCGACAGAGCCTGACAGAGCCCGACAGAGCCCAGTAGAGCCCGACAGAGCCCGACAGGGCCCGACAGGGCCCGACAGGGCCCAGTAGAGCCCGA
This sequence comes from Caloenas nicobarica, assembly GCF_036013445.1. Taxonomy (NCBI): domain Eukaryota; kingdom Metazoa; phylum Chordata; class Aves; order Columbiformes; family Columbidae; genus Caloenas; species Caloenas nicobarica. Next base: position 29,476 of record NW_027017398.1, read on the forward strand.
CAGAGCCCGACAGAGCCCAGTAGAGCCCAGTAGAGCCCGACAGAGCCCGACAGAGCCTGACAGAGCCCGACAGGGCCCGACAGAGCCCGACAGAGCCCGACAGGGCCCGACAGGGCCCAGTAGAGCCCGAAAGAGCCCGACAGAGCCCAGTAGAGCCCAGTAGAGCCCGACAGGGCCCGACAGGGCCCGACAGGGCCCAGCAGAGCCCGACAGAGCCCGACAGAGCCTGAAAGAGCCCGACAGGGCCCGACAGGGCCCGACAGAGCCCGACAGAGTCCGACAGGGCCCAGTAGAGCCCGACAGAGCCCGACAGAGCCCGACAGAGCCCGACAGGGCCCAGTAGAGCCCGACAGAGCCCGACAGAGCCCGACAGAGCCCGACAGGGCCCGACAGGGCCCGACAGAGCCCGACAGGGCCCGACAGAGCCCGACAGAGCCCGACAGGGCCCAGTAGAGCCCGACAGAGCCCGACAGAGCCCGACAGAGCCCAACAGAGCCCGACAGAGCCCAGTAGAGCCCGACAGAGCCCGACAGAGCCCGACAGAGCCCGACAGAGCCCGACAGGGCCCGACAGAGCCCGACAGGGCCCGACAAGGCCTGACAGAGCCCGACAGAGCCCGACAGAGCCCGACAGGGCCAAGTAGAGCCCGACAGAGCCCGACAGAGCCCGACAGAGCCCAGTAGAGCCCGACAGAACCCGACAGAGCCCGACAGAGCCCGACAGAGCCCAGTAGAGCCCGACAGAGCCCGACAGGGCCCGACAGGGCCCGACAGGGCCCAGTAGAGCCCGACAGAGCCCGACAGAGCCCAGTAGAGCCCAGTAGAGCCCGACAGAGCCCGACAGAGCCCGACAGAGCCCGACAGGGCCCGACAGAGCCCGACAGAGCCCGACAGGGCCCGACAGAGCCCGACAGGGCCCGACAGGGCCAAGTAGAGCCCGACAGAGACCGACAGAGCCCAGTAGAGCCCAGTAGAGCCCGACAGAGCCCGACAGAGCCCGACAGAGCCCGACAGGGCCCGACAGAGCCCGACAGGGCCCGACAGGGCCCAGTAGAGCCCGACAGAGCCCGACAGAGCCCAGTAGAGCCCAGTAGAGCCCGACAGGGCCCGACAGGGCCCGACAGGGCCCAGTAGAGCCCGACAGAGCCCGACAGAGCCTGACAGAGCCCGACAGGGACCGACAGGGCCCGACAGAGCCCGACAGAGCCCGACAGGGCCCAGTAGAGCCCGACAGAGCCCGACAGAGCCCGACAGAGCCCGACAGAGCCCGACAGGGCCCAGTAGAGCCCGACAGAGCCCGACAGAGCCCGACAGAGCCCGACAGGGCCCGACAGGGCCCGACAGAGCCCGACAGGGCCCGACAGAGCCCGACAGGGCCCAGTAGAGCCCGACAGAGCCCGACAGAGCCCGACAGGGCCCGACAGGGCCCGACAGAGCCCGACAGAGCCCGACAGGGCCCGATAGGGCCCGACAGAGCCCAGTAGAGCCCGACAGAGCCCGACAGAGCTCGACAGAGCCCGACAGGGCCCGACAGGGCCCGACAGGGCCCAGTAGAGCCCGACAGAGCCTGACAGAGCCCGACAGAGCCCGACAGGACCCGACAGAGCCCGACAGAGCCCGACAGGGCCCGACAGGGCCCGACAGAGCCCGACAGGGCCCGACAGAGCCCGACAGAGCCCGACAGGGCACGACAGAGCCCGACAGAGCCCGACAGAGCCCGACAGAACCCGACAGAGCCCGACAGAGCCTAGTAGAGCCCAGTAGAGCCCGACAGAGCCCGACAGAGCCCGACAGAGCCCGACAGGGCCCGACAGGGCCCAGTAGAGCCCGACAGAGCCCGACAGAGCCCGACAGAGCCCGACAGAACCCGACAGGGCCCGACAGAGCCCGACAGAGCCCGACAGAGCCCGACAGGGCCCAGTAGAGCCCGACAGAGCCCGACAGAGCCCGACAGAACCCGACAGGGCCCAGTAGAGCCCGACAGAGCCCGACAGAGCCCGACAGAACCCGACAGGGCCCAGTAGAGCCCGACAGAGCCCGACAGAGCCCGACAGAGCCCGACAGGGCCCGAGAGAGCTTGACAGAGCCCAACAGAGCCCGACAGTGCCCGACAGGGCCCAGTAGAGCCCGACAGAGCCCGACAGAGCCCGACAGGGCCCGACAGAGCCCAGTAGAGCCCGACAGAGCCCGACAGAGCCCGACAGCGCCCGACAGGGCCCAGTAGAGCCCGACAGAGCCCGACAGAGCCCGACAGAGCCCGACAGGACCCGACAGAGCCCGACAGAGCCCGACAGGGCCCGACAGGGCACGACAGAGCCCGACAGGGCCCGACAGAGCCCGACAGAGCCCGACAGAGACCGACAGGGCCCGACAGAGCCCGACAGGGCCCGACAGGGCCCAGTAGAGCCCGACAGAGCCCGACAGAGCCCGACAGAGCCCAGTAGAGCCCGACAGAGCCCGACAGAGCCCGACAGAGCCCGACAAGGCCCGACAGAGCCCGACAGGGCCCGTCAGGGCCCGACAGAGCCCGACAGAGCCCGAGAGGGCCCAGTAGAGACCGGCAGAGCCCGACAGAGCCCGACAGAGCCCAGTAGAGCCCGACAGAGCCCGACAGAGCCCGACAGAGCCCAGTAGAGCCCGACAGAGCCCGACAGGGCCCGACAGGGCCCGACAGGGCCCAGTAGAGCCTGACAGAGCCCGACAGAGCCCAGTAGAGCCCAGTAGAGCCCGACAGAGCCCAACAGAGCCCGACAGAGCCCGACAGGGCCCGACAGAGCCCGACAGAGCCCGACAGGGCCCGAGAGGGCCCGACAGGGCCCGACAGGGCCCAGTAGAGCCCGAAAGAGCCCGACAGAGCCCAGTAGAGCCCAGTAGAGCCCGACAGGGCCCGACAGGGCCCGACAGGGCCCAGTAGAGCCCGACAGAGCCCGACAGAGCCTGACAGAGCCCGACAGGGCCCGACAGGGCCCGACAGAGCCAGACAGAGCCCGACAGGGCCCAGTAGAGCCCGACAGAGCCCGACAGAGCCCGACAGAGCCCGACAGGGCCCAGTAGAGCCCGACAGAGCCCGACAGGGCCCGACAGGGCCCGACAGGGCCCAGTAGAGCCCGACAGAGCCCGACAGAGCCCAGTAGAGCCCAGTAGAGCCCGACAGAGCCCGACAGAGCCCGACAGAGCCCGACAGGGCCCGACAGAGCCCGACAGAGCCCGACAGGGCCCGACAGGGCCCAGTAGAGCCCGACAGAGCCCGACAGAGCCCGACAGGGCCCGACAGAGCCCGACAGAGCCCGACAGAGCCCGACACGGCCCGACAGAGCCCGACAGGGCCCGACAGAGCCCGACAGAGCCCGACAGGGCCCAGTAGAGCCCGACAGAGCCCGACAGAGCCCAGTAGAGCCCGACAGAGCCCGACAGAGCCCGACAGAGCCCGACAGGGCCCGACAGAGCCCGACAGGGCCCGACAGGGCCCGACAGGGCCCGACAGAGCCCGACAGGGCCCAGTAGAGCCCGACAGAGCCGAACAGAACCCGACAGAGCCCAGTAGAGCCCGACAGAGCCCGACAGGGCCCGACAGGGCCCGACAGGGCCCAGTAGAGCCCGACAGAGCCCGACAGAGCCCAGTAGAGCCCAGTAGAGCCCGACAGAGCCCGACAGAGCCCGACAGAGCCCGACAGGGCCCGACAGAGCCCGACAGAGCCCGACAGGGCCCGACAGGGCCCGACAGGGCCCAGTAGAGCCCGAAAGAGCCCGACAGAGCCCAGTAGAGCCCAGTAGAGCCCGACAGGGCCCGACAGGGCCCGACAGGGCCCAGTAGAGCCCGACAGAGCCCGACAGAGCCTGACAGGGCCCAGTAGAGCCCGACAGAGCCCGACAGAGCCCGACAGAGCCCGACAGAGCCCGACAGAGCCCGACAGGGCCCAGTAGAGCCCGACAGAGCCCGACAGAGCCCGACAGAGCCCGACAGAGCCCAGTAGAGCCCGACAGAACCCGACAGAGCCCGACAGAGCCCGACAGGGCCCAGTAGAGCCCGACAGAGCCCGACAGGGCCCGACAGGGCCTGTCAGGGCCCAGTAGAGCCCGACAGAGCCCGACAGAGCCCAGTAGAGCCCAGTAGAGCCCGACAGAGCCCGACAGAGCTCGACGGAGCCCGACAGGGCCCGACAGAGCCCGACAGAGCCTGACAGGGCCCCACAGAGCCCGACAGGGCTCTACAGGGTCCAGTAGAGCCCGACAGAGCCCGACAGAGCCCAGTAGAGCCCAGTAGAGCCCGACAGGGCCCGACAGGGCCCGACAGGGCCCAGTAGAGCCCGACAGAGCCCGACAGAGCCTGACAGAGCCCGACAGGGACCGACAGGGCCCGACAGAGCCCGACAGAGCCCGACAGGGCCCAGTAGAGCCCGACAGAGCCCGACAGGGCCCGACAGAGCCCGACAGAGCCCGACAGGGCCCGACAGAGCCCGACAGAGCCCGACAGGGCCCGACAGGGCCCGACAGAGCCCGACAGGGCCCGACAGAGCCCGACAGGGCCCGACAGGGCCCAGTAGAGCCCGACAGAGCCCGACAGAGCCCGACAGGGCCCGACAGAGCTTAGTAGAGCCCGACAGAGCCCGACAGAGCCCGACAGAGCCCGACAGGGCCCGACAGAGCCCGACAGGGCCCGACAGGGCCCGACAGAGCCCGACAGCGCCCGACAGGGCCCGACAGAGCCCGACAGGGCCCAGTAGAGCCCGACAGAGCCCGACAGAGCCCGACAGAGCCCAGTAGAGCCCGACAGAGCCCGACAGAGCCCGACAGAACCCAGTAGAGCCCGACAGAGCCCGACAGGGCCCGACAGGGCCCGACAGGGCCCAGTAGAGCCCGACAGAGCCCGACAGAGCCCAGTAGAGCCCAGTAGAGCCCGACAGAGCCCGACAGAGCCCGACAGAGCCCGACAGGGCCCGACAGGGCCCGACAGGGCCCAGTAGAGCCCGAAAGAGCCCGACAGAGCCCAGTAGAGCCCAGTAGAGCCCGACAGATCCCAGTAGAGCCCTACAGAGCCCGACAGAGCCCGACAGAGCCCGACAGGGCCCGACAGAACCCGACAGGGCCCGACAGGGCCCGACAGAGCCCGACAGAGCCCGACAGGGCCCGACAGAGCCCGACAGAGCCCGACAGGGCCCAGTAGAGCCCGACAGAGCCCGACAGAGCCCGACAGAGCCCGACAGAGCCCGACAGGGCCCAGTAGAGCCCGACAGAGCCCGACAGAGCCCGACAGAGCCCGACAGGGCCCGACCGGGCCCGACAGAGCCCGACAGGGCCCGACAGAGCCCGACAGAGCCCGACAGGGCCCAGTAGAGCCCGACAGAGCCCGACAGAGCCCGACAGAGCCCAACAGAGCCCGACAGATCCCAGTAGAGCCCGACAGAGCCCGACAGAGCCCGACAGAGCCCGACAGGGCCCGACAGAACCCGACAGGGCCCGACAGGGCCCGACAGAGCCCGACAGAGCCCGACAGGGCCCAGTAGAGCCCGACAGAGTCCGACAGAGCCCGACAGAGCCCGACAGAGCCCAGTAGAGCCCGACAGAACCCGACAGAGCCCGACAGAGCCCGACAGAGCCCAGTAGAGCCCGACAGAGCCCGACAGGGCCCGACAGGGCCCGACAGGGCCCAGTAGAGCCCGACAGAGCCCGACAGAGCCCAGTAGAGCCCAGTAGAGCCCGACAGAGCCCGACAGAGCTCGACGGAGCCCGACAGGGCCCGACAGAGCCCGACAGAGCCCGACAGGGCCCGACAGAGCCCGACAGAGCCCGACAGAGCCCGACAGGGCCCAGTAGAGCCCGACAGAGCCCGACAGAGCCTGACAGAGCCCGACAGGGACCGACAGGGCCCGACAGAGCCCGACAGAGCCCGACAGGGCCCAGTAGAGCCCGACAGAGCCCGACAGAGCCCGACAGAGCCCGACAGAGCCCGACAGGGCCCAGTAGAGCCCGACAGAGCCCGACAGGGCCCGACAGGGCCCGACAGAGCCCGACAGGGCCCGACAGAGCCCGACAGGGCCCAGTAGAGCCCGACAGAGCCCGACAGAGCCCGACAGAGCCCGACAGGGCCCGACAGAGCCCGACAGAGCCCAGTAGAGCCCGACAGAGCCGAGAGGGCCCGATAGAGCCCGACAGAGCCCGACAGAGCCCGACAGAGCCCGACAGGGCCCGACAGAGCCCGACAGAGCCCGACAGAGCCCGACAGGGCCCAGTAGAGCCCGACAGAGCCCGACAGAGCCCGACAGAGCCCGACAGGGCCCGACAGAGCCCGACAGAGCCCGACAGCGCCCGACAGGGCCCGACAGAGCCCGACAGAGCCCGACAGAGCCCGACAGGGCCCGACAGAGGCCGACAGAGCCCAGTAGAGCCCGACAGAGCCCGACAGAGCCCAGTAGAGCCCAGTAGAGCCCGACAGAGCCCGACAGAGCCCGACAGAGCCCGACAGGGCCCGACAGAGCCCGACAGGGCCCGACAGGGCCCAGTAGAGCCCGACAGAGCCCGACAGAGCCCAGTAGAGCCCAGTAGAGCCCGACAGAGCCCGACAGAGCCCGACAGAGCCCGACAGAGCCCAGTAGAGCCCGACAGAGCCCGACAGAGCCCAGTAGAGCCCAGTAGAGCCCGACAGAGCCCGACAGAGCCCGACAGGGCCCGACAGAGCCCGACAGAACCCAGTAGAGCCCGACAGAGCCCGACAGGGCCCGACAGGGCCCGACAGGGCCCAGTAGAGCCCGACAGAGCCCGACAGAGCCCAGTAGAGCCCAGTAGAGCCCGACAGAGCCCGACAGAGCCCGACAGAGCCCGACAGGGCCCGACAGGGCCCGACAGGGCCCAGTAGAGCCCGAAAGAGCCCGACAGAGCCCAGTAGAGCCCAGTAGAGCCCGACAGATCCCAGTAGAGCCCGACAGAGCCCGACAGAGCCCGACAGAGCCCGACAGGGCCCGACAGAACCCGACAGGGCCTGACAGGGCCCGACAGAGCCCGACAGAGCCCGACAGGGCCCGACAGAGCCCGACAGAGCCCGACAGGGCCCAGTAGAGCCCGACAGAGCCCGACAGAGCCCGACAGAGCCCGACAGGGCCCAGTAGAGCCCGACAGAGCCCGACAGAGCCCGACAGAGCCCGACAGGGCCCGACAGGGCCCGACAGAGCCCGACAGGGCCCGACAGAGCCCGACAGAGCCCGACAGGGCCCGACAGGGCCCGACAGGGCCCAGTAGAGCCCGACAGAGCCCGACAGAGCCCAGTAGAGCCCAGTAGAGCCCGACAGAGCCCGACAGAGCTCGACGGAGCCCGACAGGGCCCGACAGAGCCCGACAGAGCCCGACAGGGCCCGACAGAGCCCGACAGGGCCCGACAGGGCCCGACAGAGCCCGACAGGGCCCGACAGGGCCCGACAGGGCCCGACAGAGCCCGACAGGTCCCGACAGAGCCCAGTAGAGCCCGACAGGGCCCGACAGGGCCCGACAGGGCCCAGTAGAGCCCGACAGAGCCCGACAGAGCCTGACAGAGCCCGACAGGGACCGACAGGGCCCGACAGAGCCCGACAGAGCCCGACAGGGCCCAGTAGAGCCCGACAGAGCCCGACAGAGCCCGACAGAGCCCGACAGGGCCCAGTAGAGCCCGACAGAGCCCGACAGAGCCCGACAGGGCCCGACAGGGCCCGACAGAGCCCGACAGGGCCCAGTAGAGCCCGACAGAGCCCGACAGAGCCCGACAGAGCCCGACAGGGCCCGACAGAGCCCGACAGAGCCCAGTAGAGCCCGACAGAGCCGAGAGGGCCCGACAGAGCCCGACAGAGCCCGACAGAGCCCGACAGGGCCCGACAGAGCCCGACAGAGCCCGACAGAGCCCGACAGGGCCCAGTAGAGCCCGACAGAGCCCGACAGAGCCCGACAGAGCCCGACAGGGCCCGACAGAGCCCGACAGAGCCCGACAGAGCCCGATAGCGCCCGACAGGGCCCAGTAGAGCCCGACAGAGCCCGACAGAGCCCGACAGGGCCCGACAGAGCCCGACAGAGCCCGACAGATCCCGACAGGGCCCGACAGGGCCCAGTAGAGCCCGACAGAGCCCGACAGGGCCCGACAGAGCCCGACAGAGCCCGACAGGGCCCGACAGAGCCCGACAGAGCCCGACAGGGCCCGACAGGGCCCGACAGAGCCCGACAGGGCCCGACAGAGCCCGACAGAGCCCGACAGGGCCCGACAGAGGCCGACAGAGCCCGACAGGGCCCAGTAGAGCCCGACAGAGCCCGACAGAGCCCGACAGAGCCCGACAGAGCCCAGTAGAGCCCGACAGAGCCCGACAGAGCCCGACAGAGCCCGACAGGGCCCGACAGAGCCCGACAGGGCCCGACAGGGCCCGACAGAGCCCGACAGCGCCCGACAGGGCCCGACAGAGCCCGACAGGGCCCAGTAGAGCCCGACAGAGCCCGACAGAGCCCGACAGAGCCCGACAGAGCCCAGTAGAGCCCGACAGAGCCTGACAGAGCCCGACAGAGCCCAGTAGAGCCCGACAGAGCCCGACAGGGCCCGACAGGGCCCGACAGGGCCCAGTAGAGCCCGACAGAGCCCGACAGAGCCCAGTAGAGCCCAGTAGAGCCCGACAGAGCCCGACAGAGCCTGACAGAGCCCGACAGGGCCCGACAGAGCCCGACAGAGCCCGACAGGGCCCGACAGGGCCCAGTAGAGCCCGAAAGAGCCCGACAGAGCCCAGTAGAGCCCAGTAGAGCCCGACAGGGCCCGACAGGGCCCGACAGGGCCCAGCAGAGCCCGACAGAGCCCGACAGAGCCTGAAAGAGCCCGACAGGGCCCGACAGGGCCCGACAGAGCCCGACAGAGCCCGACAGGGCCCAGTAGAGCCCGACAGAGCCCGACAGAGCCCGACAGAGCCCGACAGGGCCCAGTAGAGCCCGACAGAGCCCGACAGAGCCCGACAGAGCCCGACAGGGCCCGACAGGGCCCGACAGAGCCCGACAGGGCCCGACAGAGCCCGACAGAGCCCGACAGGGCCCAGTAGAGCCCGACAGAGCCCGACAGAGCCCGACAGAGCCCAACAGAGCCCGACAGAGCCCAGTAGAGCCCGACAGAGCCCGACAGAGCCCGACAGAGCCCGACAGAGCCCGACAGGGCCCGACAGAGCCCGACAGGGCCCGACAAGGCCTGAAAGAGCCCGACAGAGCCCGACAGAGCCCGACAGGGCCAAGTAGAGCCCGACAGAGCCCGACAGAGCCCGACAGAGCCCAGTAGAGCCCGACAGAACCCGACAGAGCCCGACAGAGCCCGACAGAGCCCAGTAGAGCCCGACAGAGCCCGACAGGGCCCGACAGGGCCCGACAGGGCCCAGTAGAGCCCGACAGAGCCCGACAGAGCCCAGTAGAGCCCAGTAGAGCCCGACAGAGCCCGACAGAGCCCGACAGAGCCCGACAGGGCCCGACAGAGCCCGACAGAGCCCGACAGGTCCCGACAGAGCCCGACAGGGCCCGACAGGGCCAAGTAGAGCCCGACAGAGACCGACAGAGCCCAGTAGAGCCCAGTAGAGCCCGACAGAGCCCGACAGAGCCCGACAGAGCCCGACAGGGCCCGACAGAGCCCGACAGGGCCCGACAGGGCCCAGTAGAGCCCGACAGAGCCTGACAGAGCCCAGTAGAGCCCAGTAGAGCCCGACAGGGCCCGACAGGGCCCGACAGGGCCCAGTAGAGCCCGACAGAGCCCGACAGAGCCTGACAGAGCCCGACAGGGACCGACAGGGCTCGACAGAGCCCGACAGAGCCCGACAGGGCCCAGTAGAGCCCGACAGAGCCCGACAGAGCCCGACAGAGCCCGACAGAGCCCGACAGGGCCCAGTAGAGCCCGACAGAGCCCGACAGAGCCCGACAGAGCCCGACAGGGCCCGACAGGGCCCGACAGAGCCCGACAGGGCCCGACAGAGCCCGACAGGGCCCAGTAGAGCCCGACAGAGCCCGACAGAGCCCGACAGGGCCCGACAGGGCCCGACAGAGCCCGACAGAGCCCGACAGGGCCCGATAGGGCCCGACAGAGCCCAGTAGAGCCCGACAGAGCCCGACAGAGCTCGACAGAGCCCGACAGGGCCCGACAGGGCCCGACAGGGCCCAGTAGAGCCCGACAGAGCCTGACAGAGCCCGACAGAGCCCGACAGGGCCCGACAGAGCCCGACAGAGCCCGACAGGGCCCGACAGGGCCCGACAGAGCCCGACAGGGCCCGACAGAGCCCGACAGAGCCCGACAGGGCACGACAGAGCCCGACAGAGCCCGACAGAGCCCGACAGAACCCGACAGAGCCCGACAGAGCCTAGTAGAGCCCAGTAGAGCCCGACAGAGCCCGACAGAGCCCGACAGAGCCCGACAGGGCCCGACAGGGCCCAGTAGAGCCCGACAGAGCCCGACAGAGCCCGACAGAGCCCGACAGAACCCGACAGGGCCCGACAGGGCCCGACAGAGCCCGACAGAGCCCGACAGGGCCCAGTAGAGCCCGACAGAGCCCGACAGAGCCCGACAGAACCCGACAGGGCCCAGTAGAGCCCGACAGAGCCCGACAGAGCCCGACAGAACCCGACAGGGCCCAGTAGAGCCCGACAGAGCCCGACAGAGCCCGACAGAGCCCGACAGGGCCCGAGAGAGCTTGACAGAGCCCGACAGAGCCCGACAGTGCCCGACAGGGCCCAGTAGAGCCCGACAGAGCCCGACAGAGCCCGACAGGGCCCGACAGAGCCCAGTAGAGCCCGACAGAGCCCGACAGAGCCCGACAGCGCCCGACAGGGCCCAGTAGAGCCCGACAGAGCCCGACAGAGCCCGACAGAGCCCGACAGGACCCGACAGAGCCCGACAGAGCCCGACAGGGCCCGACAGGGCACGACAGAGCCCGACAGGGCCCGACAGAGCCCGACAGAGCCCGACAGAGACCGACAGGGCCCGACAGAGCCCGACAGGGCCCGACAGGGCCCAGTAGAGCCCGACAGAGCCCGACAGAGCCCGACAGAGCCCAGTAGAGCCCGACAGAGCCCGACAGAGCCCGACACAGCCCGACAAGGCCCGACAGAGCCCGACAGGGCCCGTCAGGGCCCGACAGAGCCCGACAGAGCCCGAGAGGGCCCAGTAGAGCCCGGCAGAGCCCGACAGAGCCCGACAGAGCCCAGTAGAGCCCGACAGAGCCCGACAGAGCCCGACAGAGCCCAGTAGAGCCCGACAGAGCCCGACAGGGCCCGACAGGGCCCGACAGGGCCCAGTAGAGCCTGACAGAGCCCGACAGAGCCCAGTAGAGCCCAGTAGAGCCCGACAGAGCCCGACAGAGCCCGACAGAGCCCGACAGGGCCCGACAGAGCCCGACAGAGCCCGACAGGGCCCGAGAGGGCCCGACAGGGCCCGACAGGGCCCAGTAGAGCCCGAAAGAGCCCGACAGAGCCCAGTAGAGCCCAGTAGAGCCCGACAGGGCCCGACAGGGCCCGACAGGGCCCAGTAGAGCCCGACAGAGCCCGACAGAGCCTGACAGAGCCCGACAGGGCCCGACAGGGCCCGACAGAGCCAGACAGAGCCCGACAGGGCCCAGTAGAGCCCGACAGAGCCCGACAGAGCCCGACAGAGCCCGACAGGGCCCAGTAGAGCCCGACAGAGCCCGACAGGGCCCGACAGGGCCCGACAGGGCCCAGTAGAGCCCGACAGAGCCCGACAGAGCCCAGTAGAGCCCAGTAGAGCCCGACAGAGCCCGACAGAGCCCGACAGAGCCCGACAGGGCCCGACAGAGCCCGACAGAGCCCGACAGGGCCCGACAGGGCCCAGTAGAGCCCGACAGAGCCCGACAGAGCCCGACAGGGCCCGACAGAGCCCGACAGAGCCCGACAGAGCCCGACAGGGCCCGACAGAGCCCGACAGGGCCCGACAGAGCCCGACAGAGCCCGACAGGGCCCAGTAGAGCCCGACAGAGCCCGACAGAGCCCAGTAGAGCCCGACAGAGCCCGACAGAGCCCGACAGAGCCCGACAGGGCCCGACAGAGCCCGACAGGGCCCGACAGGGCCCGACAGAGCCCGACAGCGCCCGACAGGGCCCGACAGAGCCCGACAGGGCCCAGTAGAGCCCGACAGAGCCGAACAGAACCCGACAGAGCCCAGTAGAGCCCGACAGAGCCCGACAGGGCCCGACAGGGCCCGACAGGGCCCAGTAGAGCCCGACAGAGCCCGACAGAGCCCAGTAGAGCCCAGTAGAGCCCGACAGAGCCCGACAGAGCCCGACAGAGCCCGACAGGGCCCGACAGAGCCCGACAGAGCCCGACAGGGCCCGACAGGGCCCAGTAGAGCCCGAAAGAGCCCGACAGAGCCCAGTAGAGCCCAGTAGAGCCCGACAGGGCCCGACAGGGCCCGACAGGGCCCAGTAGAGCCCGACAGAGCCCGACAGAGCCTGACAGGGCCCAGTAGAGCCCGACAGAGCCCGACAGAGCCCGACAGAGCCCGACAGAGCCCGACAGAGCCCGACAGGGCCCAGTAGAGCCCGACAGAGCCCGACAGAGCCCGACAGAGCCCGACAGAGCCCAGTAGAGCCCGACAGAACCCGACAGAGCCCGACAGAGCCCGACAGGGCCCAGTAGAGCCCGACAGAGCCCGACAGGGCCCGACAGGGCCCGTCAGGGCCCAGTAGAGCCCGACAGAGCCCGACAGAGCCCAGTAGAGCCCAGTAGAGCCCGACAGAGCCCGACAGAGCTCGACGGAGCCCGACAGGGCCCGACAGAGCCCGACAGAGCCTGACAGGGCCCCACAGAGCCCGACAGGGCTCTACAGGGTCCAGTAGAGCCCGACAGAGCCCGACAGAGCCTGACAGAGCCCGACAGGGACCGACAGGGCCCGACAGAGCCCGACAGAGCCCGACAGGGCCCGACAGAGCCTGACAGGGCCCGACAGGGCCCAGTAGAGCCCGACAGAGCCCGACAGAGCCCGACAGGGCCCGACAGAGCCCAGTAGAGCCCGACAGAGCCCGACAGAGCCCGACAGAGCCCGACAGGGCCCGACAGAGCCCGACAGGGCCCGACAGGGCCCGACAGAGCCCGACAGCGCCCGACAAGGCCCGACAGAGCCCGACAGGGCCCAGTAGAGCCCGACAGAGCCCGACAGAGCCCGACAGAGCCCAGTAGAGCCCGACAGAGCCCGACAGAGCCCGACAGAACCCAGTAGAGCCCGACAGAGCCCGACAGGGCCCGACAGGGCCCGACAGGGCCCAGTAGAGCCCGACAGAGCCCGACAGAGCCCAGTAGAGCCCAGTAGAGCCCGACAGAGCCCGACAGAGCCCGACAGAGCCCGACAGGGCCCGACAGGGCCCGACAGGGCCCAGTAGAGCCCGAAAGAGCCCGACAGAGCCCAGTAGAGCCCAGTAGAGCCCGACAGATCCCAGTAGAGCCCTACAGAGCCCGACAGAGCCCGACAGAGCCCGACAGGGCCCGACAGAACCCGACAGGGCCCGAGAGGGCCCGACAGAGCCCGACAGAGCCCGACAGGGCCCGACAGAGCCCGACAGAGCCCGACAGGGCCCAGTAGAGCCCGACAGAGCCCGACAGAGCCCGACAGAGCCCGACAGAGCCCGACAGGGCCCAGTAGAGCCCGACAGAGCCCGACAGAGCCCGACAGAGCCCGACAGGGCCCGACCGGGCCCGACAGAGCCCGACAGGGCCCGACAGAGCCCGACAGAGCCCGACAGGGCCCAGTAGAGCCCGACACAGCCCGACAGAGCCCGACAGAGCCCAACAGAGCCCGACAGATCCCAGTAGAGCCCGACAGAGCCCGACAGAGCCCGACAGAGCCCGACAGGGCCCGACAGAACCCGACAGGGCCCGACAGGGCCCGACAGAGCCCGACAGAGCCCGACAGGGCCCAGTAGAGCCCGACAGAGTCCGACAGAGCCCGACAGAGCCCGACAGAGCCCAGTAGAGCCCGACAGAACCCGACAGAGCCCGACAGAGCCCGACAGAGCCCAGTAGAGCCCGACAGAGCCCGACAGGGCCCGACAGGGCCCGACAGGGCCCAGTAGAGCCCGACAGAGCCCGACAGAGCCCAGTAGAGCCCAGTAGAGCCCGACAGAGCCCGACAGAGCTCGACGGAGCCCGACAGGGCCCGACAGAGCCCGACAGAGCCCGACAGGGCCCGACAGAGCCCGACAGAGCCCGACAGAGCCCGACAGGGCCCAGTAGAGCCCGACAGAGCCCGACAGAGCCTGACAGAGCCCGACAGGGACCGACAGGGCCCGACAGAGCCCGACAGAGCCCGACAGGGCCCAGTAGAGCCCGACAGAGCCCGACAGAGCCCGACAGAGCCCGACAGAGCCCGACAGGGCCCAGTAGAGCCCGACAGAGCCCGACAGGGCCCGACAGGGCCCGACAGAGCCCGACAGGGCCCGACAGAGCCCGACAGGGCCCAGTAGAGCCCGACAGAGCCCGACAGAGCCCGACAGAGCCCGACAGGCCCCGACAGAGCCCGACAGAGCCCAGTAGAGCCCGACAGAGCCGAGAGGGCCCGATAGAGCCCGACAGAGCCCGACAGAGCCCGACAGAGCCCGACAGGGCCCGACAGAGCCCGACAGAGCCCGACAGAGCCCGACAGGGCCCAGTAGAGCCCGACAGAGCCCGACAGAGCCCGACAGAGCCCGACAGGGCCCGACAGAGCCCGACAGAGCCCGACAGCGCCCGACAGGGCCCGACAGAGCCCGACAGAGCCCGACAGAGCCCGACAGGGCCCGACAGAGGCCGACAGAGCCCAGTAGAGCCCGACAGAGCCCGACAGAGCCCAGTAGAGCCCAGTAGAGCCCGACAGAGCCCGACAGAGCCCGACAGAGCCCGACAGGGCCCGACAGAGCCCGACAGGGCCCGACAGGGCCCAGTAGAGCCCGACAGAGCCCGACAGAGCCCAGTAGAGCCCAGTAGAGCCCGACAGAGCCCGACAGAGCCCGACAGAGCCCGACAGAGCCCAGTAGAGCCCGACAGAGCCCGACAGAGCCCAGTAGAGCCCAGTAGAGCCCGACAGAGCCCGACAGAGCCCGACAGAGCCCGACAGGGCCCGACAGAGCCCGACAGGGCCCGACAGGGCCCAGTAGAGCCCGACAGAGCCCGACAGAGCCCAGTAGAGCCCAGTAGAGCCCGACAGAGCCCGACAGGGCCCGACAGGGCCCGGTAGAGCCCGACAGAGCCCGACAGAGCCCGACAGAGCCCGACAGGGACCGACAGGGCCCGACAGAGCCCGACAGAGCCCGACAGGGCCCAGTAGAGCCCGACAGAGCCCGACAGAGCCCGACAGAGCCCGACAGAGCCCGACAGGGCCCAGTAAAGCCCGACAGAGCCCGACAGAGCCCGACAGAGCCCGACATGGCCCGACAGGGCCCGACAGAGCCCGACAGAGCCCGACAGGGCCCGACAGAGCCCGACAGAGCCCGACAGAGCCTAGTAGAGCCCGACAGAGCCCGAGAGAGCCCGACAGGGCCCGACAGAGCCCGACAGAGCCCGACAGGGCCCGACAGAGCCCGACAGGGCCCGACAGGGCCCAGTAGAGCCCGACAGAGCCCGACAGAGCCCAGTAGAGCCCAGTAGAGCCCGACAGAGCCCGACAGAGCCCGACAGAGCCCGACAGGGCCCGACAGAGCCCGACAGAGCCCGACAGGGCCCGACAGAGCCCGACAGGGCCCGACAGGGCCCAGTAGAGCCCGACAGAGCCCGACAGAGCCCAGTAGAGCCCAGTAGAGCCCGACAGGGCCCGACAGGGCCCGACAGGGCCCAGTAGAGCCCGACAGAGCCCGACAGAGCCTGACAGAGCCCGACAGGGACCGACAGGGCACGACAGAGCCCGACAGAGCCCGACAGGGCCCAGTAGAGCCCGACAGAGCCCGACAGAGCCCGACAGAGCCCGACAGAGCCCGACAGGGCCCAGTAGAGCCCGACAGAGCCCGACAGAGCCCGACAGATCCCGACAGGGCCCGACAGGGCCCGACAGAGCCCGACAGGGCCCGACAGAGCCCGACAGAGCCCGACAGGGCCCAGTAGAGCCCGACAGAGCCCGACAGAGCCCGACAGGGCCCGACAGGGCCCGACAGAGCCCGACAGAGCCCGACAGGGCCCGACAGGGCCCGACAGAGCCCAGTAGAGCCCGACAGAGCCCGACAGAGCTCGACAGAGCCCGACAGGGCGCGACAGAGCCCGACAGGGCCCAGTAGAGCCCGACAGAGCCCGACAGAGCCCGACAGAGCCCGACAGGGCCCGACAGAGCCCGACAGAGCTCGACAGGGCCCGACAGGGCCCGACAGAGCCCGACAGGGCCCGACAGAGCCCGACAGAGCCCGACAGGGCACGACAGAGCCCGACAGAGCCACACAGGGCACGACAGAGCCCGACAGAGCCCGACAGAGCCCGACAGAACCCGACAGAGCCCGACAGAGCCTAGTAGAGCCCAGTAGAGCCCGACAGAGCCCGACAGAGCCCGACAGAGCCCGACAGGGCCCGACAGGGCCCAGTAGAGCCCGACAGAGCCCGACAGAACCCGTCAGAGCCCGACAGAGCCCGACAGAGCCCGACAGAGCCTGACAGAGTCCGACAGGGCCCAGTAGAGCCCGACAGAGCCCGACAGAGCCCGACAGAGCCCGACAGGGCCCGACAGAGTCCCACAGAGCCCGACAGGGCCCGACAGGGCCCAGTAGAGCCCGACAGAGCCCGAGAGGGCCCGACAGAGCCCGACAGAGCCCGACAGAGCCCGACAGGGCCCGACAGAGCCCGACAGAGCCCGACAGAGCCCGACAGGGCCCAGTAGAGCCCGACAGAGCCCGACAGAGCCCGACAGAACCCGACAGGGCCCAGTAGAGCCCGACAGAGCCCGACAGAGCCCGACAGAGCCCGACAGGGCCCGAGAGAGCTTGACAGAGCCCGACAGAGCCCGACAGCGCCCGACAGGGCCCAGTAGAGCCCGACAGAGCCCGACAGAGCCCGACAGGGCCCGACAGAGCCCAGTAGAGCCCGACAGAGCCCGACAGGGCCCGACAGAGCCCGACAGAGCCCGACAGAGCCCGACAGAGCCCGACAGGGCCCAGTAGAGCCCGACAGAGCCCGACAGAGCCCGACAGAGCCCGACAGAGCCCGACAGGGCCCGACAGAGCCCGACAGAGCCCGACAGGGCCCGACAGGGCCCGACAGAGCCCGACAGGTCCCGACAGAGCCCGACAGAGCCCGACAGAGCCCGACAGGGCCCGACAGAGCCCGACAGAGCCCGACAGGGCCCAGTAGAGCCCGACAGAGCCCGACAGAGCCCGACAGAGCCCGACAGAGCCCAGTAGAGCCCGACAGAGCCCGACAGAGCCCGACAGAGCCCGACAGGGCCCGACAGAGCCCGACAGGGCCCGACAGAGCCCGACAGGGCCCGACAGAGCCCGACAGAGCCCGACAGGGCCCGACAGGGCCCGACAGAGCCCAGTAGAGCCCGACAGAGCCCGACAGAGCCCGACAGAGCCCGACAGAACCCGACAGAGCCCGACAGAGTCCAGTAGAGCCCGACAGAGCCCGACAGAGCCCGACAGAGCCCGACAGGGCCCGACAGGGCCCGACACGGCCCAGTAGAGCCCGACAGAGCCCGACAGAGCCCGACAGAGCCCGACAGGGCCCGACAGGGCCCAGAAGAGCCCGACAGAGCCCGACAGAGCCCGACAGAGCCCGACAGAACCCGACAGAGCCCGACAGAGCCCGACAGGGCCCGACAGAGCCCGACAGGGCCCAGTAGAGACCGACAGAGCCCGACAGAGCCCAGTAGAGCCCGACAGAGCCCGACAGAGCCCGACAGAGCCCGACAGAACCCGACAGAGCCCGACAGAGACCAGTTGAGCCCGACAGAGCCCGACAGAGCCCGACAGGGCCCAGTAGAGCCCGACAGAGCCCGACAGAGCCCGACAGAGCCCGACAGGGCCCGACAGGGCCCGACAGAGCCCGACAGAGCCCGACAGGGCCCGACAGAGCCCGACAGAGCCCGACAGAGCCTAGTAGAGCCCGACAGAGCCCGAGAGAGCCCGACAGGGCCCGACAGAGCCCGACAGAGCCCGACAGGGCCCGACAGAGCCCGACAGGGCCCGACAGGGCCCAGTAGAGCCCGACAGAGCCCGACAGAGCCCAGTAGAGCCCAGTAGAGCCCGACAGAGCCCGACAGAGCCCGACAGAGCCCGACAGGGCCCGACAGAGCCCGACAGAGCCCGACAGGGCCCGACAGAGCCCGACAGGGCCCGACAGGGCCCAGTAGAGCCCGACAGAGCCCGACAGAGTCCAGTAGAGCCCAGTAGAGCCCGACAGGGCCCGACAGGGCCCGACAGGGCCCAGTAGAGCCCGACAGAGCCCGACAGAGCCTGACAGAGCCCGACAGGGACCGACAGGGCACGACAGAGCCCGACAGAGCCCGACAGGGCCCAGTAGAGCCCGACAGAGCCCGACAGAGCCCGACAGAGCCCGACAGGGCCCAGTAGAGCCCGACAGAGCCCGACAGAGCCCGACAGAGCCCGACAGAGCCCGACAGGGCCCGACAGAGCCCGACAGGGCCCGACAGAGCCCGACAGAGCCCGACAGGGCCCAGTAGAGCCCGACAGAGCCCGACAGAGCCCGACAGGGCCCGACAGGGCCCGACAGAGCCCGACAGAGCCCAACAGGGCCCGACAGGGCCCGACAGAGCCCAGTAGAGCCCGACAGAGCCCGACAGAGCTCGACAGAGCCCGACAGGGCGCGACAGAGCCCGACAGGGCCCAGTAGAGCCCGACAGAGCCCGACAGAGCCCGACAGAGCCCGACAGGGCCCGACAGAGCCCGACAGAGCCCGACAGGGCCCGACAGGGCCCGACAGAGCCCGACAGGGCCCGACAGAGCCCGACAGAGCCCGACAGGGCACGACAGAGCCCGACAGAGCCACACAGGGCACGACAGAGCCCGACAGAGCCCGACAGAGCCCGACAGAACCCGACAGAGCCCGACAGAGCCTAGTAGAGCCCAGTAGAGCCCGACAGAGCCCGACAGAGCCCGACAGAACCCGTCAGAGCCCGACAGAGCCCGACAGAGCCCGACAGAGCCCGACAGAGTCCGACAGGGCCCAGTAGAGCCCGACAGAGCCCGACAGAGCCCGACAGAGCCCGACAGGGCCCGACAGAGTCCCACAGAGCCCGACAGGGCCCGACAGGGCCCAGTAGAGCCCGACAGAGCCCGAGAGGGCCCGACAGAGCCCGACAGAGCCCGACAGAGCCCGACAGGGCCCGACAGAGCCCGACAGAGCCCGACAGAGCCCGACAGGGCCCAGTAGAGCCCGACAGAGCCCGACAGAGCCCGACAGAACCCGACAGGGCCCAGTAGAGCCCGACAGAGCCCGACAGAGCCCGACAGAGCCCGACAGGGCCCGAGAGAGCTTGACAGAGCCCGACAGAGCCCGACAGCGCCCGACAGGGCCCAGTAGAGCCCGACAGAGCCCGACAGAGCCCGACAGGGCCCGACAGAGCCCAGTAGAGCCCGACAGAGCCCGACAGGGCCCGACAGAGCCCGACAGAGCCCGACAGAGCCCGACAGAGCCCGACAGGGCCCAGTAGAGCCCGACAGAGCCCGACAGAGCCCGACAGAGCCCGACAGAGCCCGACAGGGCCCGACAGAGCCCGACAGAGCCCGACAGGGCCCGACAGGGCCCGACAGAGCCCGACAGGTCCCGACAGAGCCCGACAGAGCCCGACAGAGCCCGACAGGGCCCAGTAGAGCCCGACAGAGCCCGACAGAGCCCGACAGAGCCCGACAGAGCCCAGTAGAGCCCGACAGAGCCCGACAGAGCCCGACAGAGCCCGACAGGGCCCGACAGGGCCCGACAGAGCCCGACAGGGCCCGACAGAGCCCGACAGAGCCCGACAGGGCCCGACAGGGCCCGACAGAGACCAGTAGAGCCCGACAGAGCCCGACAGAGCCCGACAGAGCCCGACAGAACCCGACAGAGCCCGACAGAGTCCAGTAGAGCCCGACAGAGCCCGACAGAGCCCGACAGAGCCCGACAGGGCCCGACAGGGCCCGACACGGCCCAGTAGAGCCCGACAGAGCCCGACAGGGCCCGACAGAGCCCGACAGGGCCCGACAGGGCCCAGAAGAGCCCGACAGAGCCCGACAGAGCCCGACAGAGCCCGACAGAACCCGACAGAGCCCGACAGAGCCCGACAGGGCCCGACAGAGCCCGACAGGGCCCAGTAGAGACCGACAGAGCCCGACAGAGCCCAGTAGAGCCCGACAGAGCCCGACAGAGCCCGACAGAGCCCGACAGAACCCGACAGAGCCCGACAGAGACCAGTTGAGCCCGACAGAGCCCGACAGAGCCCGACAGAGCCCGACAGGGCCCGACAGGGCCCAGTAGAGCCCGACAGAGCCCGACAGAGCCCGACAGTGCCCGACAGGGCCCGACAGAGCCCGACAGAGCCCGACAGAGCCTGACAGGGCCCGACAGAGCCCGACAGGGCCCGACAGGGCCCAGTAGAGCCCGACAGAGCCCGACAGAGCCCGACAGAGCCCGACAGGGCCCGAGAGAGCTTGACAGAGCCCGACAGAGCCCGACAGCGCCCAGTAGAGCCCGACAGAGCCCGACAGGGCCCGACAGAGCCCGACAGAGCCCGACAGAGCCCGACAGAGCCCGACAGGGCCCAGTAGAGCCCGACAGAGCTCGACAGAGCCCGACAGAGCCCGACAGGGCCCGACAGAGCCCGACAGGGCCCGACAGGGCCCGACAGAGCCCGACAGAGCCCGACAGGGCCCGACAGAGCCCGACAGAGCCCGACAGGGCCCGACAGAGCCCGACAGAGCCCGACAGGGCCCAGTAGAGCCCGACAGAGCCCGACAGAGCCCGACAGAGCCCGACAGAGCCCGACAGGGCCCAGTAGAGCCCGACAGAGCCCGACAGAGCCCGACAGAGCCCGACAGGGCCCGACAGGGCCCGACAGAGCCCGACAGGGCCCAGTAGAGCCCAGTAGAGCCCGACAGAACCCGACAGAGCCCGACAGAGCCCGACAGAGCCCAGTAGAGCCCGACAGAGCCCGACAGGGCCCGACAGGGCCCGACAGAGCCCGACAGAGCCCGACAGGGCCCAGTAGAGTCCGACAGAGCCCGACAGAGCCCGACAGAGCCCAGTAGAACCCGACAGAACCCGACAGAGCCCGACAGAGCCCGACAGAGCCCAGTAGAGCCCGACAGAGCCCGACAGGGCCCGACAGGGCCCGACAGGGCCCAGTAGAGCCCGACAGAGCCCGACAGAGCCCAGTAGAGCCCAGTAGAGCCCGACAGAGCCCGACAGAGCTCGACGGAGCCCGACAGGGCCCGACAGAGCCCGACAGAGCCCGACAGGGCCCGACAGAGCCCGACAGAGCCCGACAGGGCCCAGTAGAGCCCGACAGAGCCCGACAGAGCCTGACAGAGCCCGACAGGGACCGACATGGCCCGACAGAGCCCGACAGAGCCCGACAGGGCCCAGTAGAGCCCGACAGAGCCCGACAGAGCCCGACAGAGCCCGACAGAGCCCGACAGGGCCCAGTAGAGCCCGACAGAGCCCGACAGGGCCCGACAGGGCCCGACAGAGCCCGACAGGGCCCGACAGAGCCCGACAGGGCCCAGTAGAGCCCGACAGAGCCCGACAGAGCCCGATAGAGCCCGACAGAGCCCGACAGGGCCCGACAGAGCCCGACAGAGCCCGACAGCGCCCGACAGGGCCCAGTAGAGCCCGACAGAGCCCGACAGAGCCCGACAGGGCCCGACAGAGCCCGACAGAGCCCGACAGACCCCGACAGGGCCCGACAGGGCCCAGTAGAGCCCGACAGAGCCCGACAGGGCCCGACAGAGCCCGACAGAGCCCGACAGGGCCCGACAGAGCCCGACAGGGCCCGACAGAGCCCGACAGAGCCCGACAGGGCCCGACAGGGCCCGACAGAGCCCGACAGAGCCCGACAGAGCCCGACAGGGCCCGACAGAGGCCGACAGAGCCCGACAGGGCCCAGTAGAGCCCGACAGAGCCCGACAGAGCCCGACAGAGCCCAGTAGAGCCCGACAGAGCCCGACAGAGCCCGACAGAGCCCGACAGGGCCCGACAGAGCCCGACAGGGCCCGACAGGGCCCGACAGAGCCCGACAGCGCCCGACAGGGCCCGACAGAGCCCGACAGGGCCCAGTAGAGCCCGACAGAGCCCGACAGAGCCCGACAGAGCCCGACAGAGCCCAGTAGAGCCCGACAGAGCATGACAGAGCCCGACAGAGCCCAGTAGAGCCCGACAGAGCCCGACAGGGCCCGACAGGGCCCGACAGGGCCCAGTAGAGCCCGACAGAGCCCGACAGAGCCCAGTAGAGCCCAGTAGAGCCCGACAGGGCCCGACAGGGCCCGACAGGGCCCAGCAGAGCCCGACAGAGCCCGACAGAGCCTGACAGAGCCCGACAGAACCCGACAGAGCCCGACAGAGCCTAGTAGAGCCCAGTAGAGCCCGACAGAGCCCGACAGAGCCCGACAGAGCCCGACAGGGCCCGACAGGGCCCAGTAGAGCCCGACAGAGCCCGACAGAACCCGTCAGAGCCCGACAGAGCCCGACAGAGCCCGACAGAGCCCGACAGAGTCCGACAGGGCCCAGTAGAGCCCGACAGAGCCCGACAGAGCCCGACAGAGCCCGACAGGGCCCGACAGAGTCCCACAGAGCCCGACAGGGCCCGACAGGGCCCAGTAGAGCCCGACAGAGCCCGAGAGGGCCCGACAGAGCCCGACAGAGCCCGACAGAGCCCGCCAGGGCCCGACAGAGCCCGACAGAGCCCGACAGAGCCCGACAGGGCCCAGTAGAGCCCGACAGAGCCCGACAGAGCCCGACAGAACCCGACAGGGCCCAGTAGAGCCCGACAGAGCCCGACAGAGCCCGACAGAGCCCGACAGGGCCCGAGAGAGCTTGACAGAGCCCGACAGAGCCCGACAGCGCCCGACAGGGCCCAGTAGAGCCCGACAGAGCCCGACAGAGCCCGACAGGGCCCGACAGAGCCCAGTAGAGCCCGACAGAGCCCGACAGGGCCCGACAGAGCCCGACAGAGCCCGACAGAGCCCGACAGAGCCCGACAGGGCCCAGTAGAGCCCGACAGAGCCCGACAGAGCCCGACAGAGCCCGACAGAGCCCGACAGGGCCCGACAGAGCCCGACAGAGCCCGACAGGGCCCGACAGGGCCCGACAGAGCCCGACAGAGCCCGACAGAGCCCGACAGGGCCCGACAGAGCCCGACAGAGCCCGACAGGGCCCAGTAGAGCCCGACAGAGCCCGACAGAGCCAGACAGAGCCCAGTAGAGCCCGACAGAGCCCGACAGAGCCCGACAGAGCCCGACAGGGCCCGACAGAGCCCGACAGGGCCCGACAGGGCCCGACAGAGCCCGACAGAGCCCGACAGGGCCCGACAGAGCCCGACAGAGCCCGACAGGGCCCGACAGGGCCCGACAGAGCCCAGTAGAGCCCGACAGAGCCCGACAGAGCCCGACAGAGCCCGACAGAACCCGACAGAGCCCGACAGAGTCCAGTAGAGCCCGACAGAGCCCGACAGAGCCCGACAGAGCCCGACAGGGCCCGACAGGGCCCGACACGGCCCAGTAGAGCCCGACAGAGCCCGACAGAGCCCGACAGAGCCCGACAGGGCCCGACAGGGCCCAGAAGAGCCCGACAGAGCCCGACAGAGCCCGACAGAGCCCGACAGAACCCGACAGAGCCCGACAGAGCCCGACAGGGCCCGACAGAGCCCGACAGGGCCCAGTAGAGACCGACAGAGCCCGACAGAGCCCAGTAGAGCCCGACAGAGCCCGACAGAGCCCGACAGAGCCCGACAGAACCCGACAGAGCCCGACAGAGACCAGTTGAGCCCGACAGAGCCCGACAGAGCCCGACAGAGCCCGACAGGGCCCGACAGAGCCCGACAGAGCCCGACAGGGCCCGACAGAGCCCGACAGAGCCCGACAGAGCCCGACAGAGCCCGACAGGGCCCAGTAGAGCCCGACAGAGCCCGACAGAGCCCGACAGAGCCCGACAGAGCCCGACAGGGCCCGACAGAGCCCGACAGGGCCCGACAGGGCCCGACAGAGCCCGACAGAGCCCGACAGGGCCCGACAGAGCCCGACAGAGCCCGACAGGGCCCGACAGAGCCCGACAGAGCCCGACAGGGCCCAGTAGAGCCCGACAGAGCCCGACAGAGCCCGACAGAACCCGACAGGGCCCAGTAGAGCCCGACAGAGCCCGACAGAGCCCGACAGAGCCCGACAGGGCCCGACAGGGCCCGACAGAGCCCGACAGGGCCCGACAGAGCCCGACAGAGCCCGACAGGGCCCAGTAGAGCCCGACAGAGCCCGACAGAGCCTGACAGAGCCCAGTAGAGCCCGACAGAACCCGACAGAGCCCGACAGAGCCCGACAGAGCCCAGTAGAGGCCGACAGAGCCCGACAGGGCCCGACAGGGCCCGACAGAGCCCGACAGAGCCCGACAGGGCCCAGTAGAGTCCGACAGAGCCCGACAGAGCCCGACAGAGCCCAGTAGAGCCCGACAGAACCCGACAGAGCCCGACAGAGCCCGACAGAGCCCAGTAGAGCCCGACAGAGCCCGACAGGGCCCGACAGGGCCCGACAGGGCCCAGTAGAGCCCGACAGAGCCCGACAGAGCCCAGTAGAGCCCAGTAGAGCCCGACAGAGCCCGACAGAGCTCGACGGAGCCCGACAGGGCCCGACAGAGCCCGACAGAGCCCGACAGGGCCCGACAGAGCCCGACAGAGCCCGACAGGGCCCAGTAGAGCCCGACAGAGCCCGACAGAGCCTGACAGAGCCCGACAGGGACCGACATGGCCCGACAGAGCCCGACAGAGCCCGACAGGGCCCAGTAGAGCCCGACAGAGCCCGACAGAGCCCGACAGAGCCCGACAGGGCCCAGTAGAGCCCGACAGAGCCCGACAGGGCCCGACAGGGCCCGACAGAGCCCGACAGGGCCCGACAGAGCCCGACAGGGCCCAGTAGAGCCCGACAGAGCCCGACAGAGCCCGACAGAGCCCGACAGGGCCCGACAGAGCCCGACAGAGCCCAGTAGAGCCCGACAGAGCCGAGAGGGCCCGATAGAGCCCGACAGAGCCCGACAGAGCCCGACAGAGCCCGACAGGGCCCGACAGAGCCCGACAGAGCCCGACAGGGCCCAGTAGAGCCCGACAGAGCCCGACAGAGCCCGACAGAGCCCGACAGGGCCCGACAGAGCCCGACAGAGCCCGACAGCGCCCGACAGGGCCCAGTAGAGCCCGACAGAGCCCGACAGAGCCCGACAGGGCCCGACAGAGCCCGACAGAGCCCGACAGATCCCGACAGGGCCCGACAGGGCCCAGTAGAGCCCGACAGAGCCCGACAGGGCCCGACAGAGCCCGACAGAGCCCGACAGGGCCCGACAGAGCCCGACAGAGCCCGACAGGGCCCGACAGGGCCCGACAGAGCCCGACAGAGCCCGACAGGGCCCGACAGAGCCCGACAGAGCCCGACAGGGCCCAGTAGAGCTCGACAGAGCCCGACAGAGCCCGACAGAGCCCGACAGAGCCCAGTAGAGCCCGACAGAGCCCGACAGAGCCCGACAGGGCCCGACAGAGCCCGACAGGGCCCGACAGGGCCCGACAGAGCCCGACAGCGCCCGACAGGGCCCGACAGAGCCCGACAGGGCCCAGTAGAGCCCGACAGAGCCCGACAGAGCCCGACAGAGCCCGACAGAGCCCAGTAGAGCCCGACAGAGCCTGACAGAGCCCGACAGAGCCCAGTAGAGCCCGACAGAGCCCGACAGGGCCCGACAGGGCCCGACAGGGCCCAGTAGAGCCCGACAGAGCCCGACAGAGCCCAGTAGAGCCCAGTAGAGCCCGACAGGGCCCGACAGGGCCCGACAGGGCCCAGCAGAGCCCGACAGAGCCCGACAGAGCCTGACAGAGCCCGACAGGGCCCGACAGGGCCCGACAGAGCCCGACAGAGCCCGACAGGGCCCAGTAGAGCCCGACAGAGCCCGACAGAGCCCGACAGAGCCCAGTAGAGCCCGACAGAACCCGACAGAGCCCGACAGAGCCCGACAGAGCCCAGTAGAGCCCGACAGAGCCCGACAGGGCCCGACAGGGCCCGACAGGGCCCAGTAGAGCCCGACAGAGCCCGACAGAGCCCAGTAGAGCCCAGTAGAGCCCGACAGAGCCCGACAGAGCCCGACAGAGCCCGACAGGGCCCGACAGAGCCCGACAGAGCCCGACAGGGCCCGACAGAGCCCGACAGGGCCCGACAGGGCCCAGTAGAGCCCGACAGAGCCCGACAGAGCCCAGTAGAGCCCAGTAGAGCCCGACAGAGCCCGACAGAGCCCGACAGAGCCCGACAGGGCCCGACAGAGCCCGACAGAGCCCGACAGGGCCCGACAGAGCCCGACAGGGCCCGACAGGGCCCAGTAGAGCCCGACAGAGCCCGACAGAGCCCAGTAGAGCCCAGTAGAGCCCGACAGGGCCCGACAGGGCCCGACAGGGCCCAGTAGAGCCCGACAGAGCCCGACAGAGCCTGACAGAGCCCGACAGGGACCGACAGGGCCCGACAGAGCCCGACAGAGCCCGACAGGGCCCAGTAGAGCCCGACAGAGCCCGACAGAGCCCGACAGAGCCCGACAGAGCCCGACAGGGCCCAGTAGAGCCCGACAGAGCCCGATAGAGCCCGACAGAGCCCGACAGGACCCGACAGGGCCCGACAGAGCCCGACAGAGCCCGACAGGGCCCAGTAGAGCCCGACAGAGCCCGACAGAGCCCGACAGGGCCCAGTAGAGCCCGACAGAGCCCGACAGAGCCCGACAGAACCCGACAGGGCCCAGTAGAGCCCGACAGAGCCCGACAGAGCCCGACAGAGCCCGACAGGGCCCGAGAGAGCTTGACAGAGCCCGACAGAGCCCGACAGCGCCCGACAGGGCCCAGTAGAGCCCGACAGAGCCCGACAGAGCCCGACAGGGCCCGACAGAGCCCAGTAGAGCCCGACAGAGCCCGACAGGGCCCGACAGAGCCCGACAGAGCCCGACAGAGCCCGACAGAGCCCGACAGGGCCCAGTAGAGCCCGACAGAGCCCGACAGAGCCCGACAGAGCCCGACAGAGCCCGACAGGGCCCGACAGAGCCCGACAGAGCCCGACAGGGCCCGACAGGGCCCGACAGAGCCCGACAGGTCCCGACAGAGCCCGACAGAGCCCGACAGAGCCCGACAGGGCCCGACAGAGCCCGACAGAGCCCGACAGGGCCCAGTAGAGCCCGACAGAGCCCGACAGAGCCCGACAGAGCCCGACAGAGCCCAGTAGAGCCCGACAGAGCCCGACAGAGCCCGACAGAGCCCGACAGGGCCCGACAGGGCCCGACAGAGCCCGACAGGGCCCGACAGAGCCCGACAGAGCCCGACAGGGCCCGACAGGGCCCGACAGAGACCAGTAGAGCCCGACAGAGCCCGACAGAGCCCGACAGAGCCCGACAGAACCCGACAGAGCCCGACAGAGTCCAGTAGAGCCCGACAGAGCCCGACAGAGCCCGACAGAGCCCGACAGGGCCCGACAGGGCCCGACACGGCCCAGTAGAGCCCGACAGAGCCCGACAGAGCCCGACAGAGCCCGACAGGGCCCGACAGGGCCCAGAAGAGCCCGACAGAGCCCGACAGAGCCCGACAGAGCCCGACAGAACCCGACAGAGCCCGACAGAGCCCGACAGGGCCCGACAGAGCCCGACAGGGCCCAGTAGAGACCGACAGAGCCCGACAGAGCCCAGTAGAGCCCGACAGAGCCCGACAGAGCCCGACAGAGCCCGACAGAACCCGACAGAGCCCGACAGAGACCAGTTGAGCCCGACAGAGCCCGACAGAGCCCGACAGAGCCCGACAGGGCCCGACAGGGCCCAGTAGAGCCCGACAGAGCCCGACAGAGCCCGACAGTGCCCGACAGGGCCCGACAGAGCCCGACAGAGCCCGACAGAGCCTGACAGGGCCCGACAGAGCCCGACAGGGCCCGACAGGGCCCAGTAGAGCCCGACAGAGCCCGACAGAGCCCGACAGAGCCCGACAGGGCCCGAGAGAGCTTGACAGAGCCCGACAGAGCCCGACAGCGCCCGACAGGGCCCAGTAGAGCCCGACAGAGCCCGACAGAGCCCGAGAGAGCCCGACAGGGCCCGACAGAGCCCGACAGAGCCCGACAGAGCCCAGTAGAGCCCGACAGAGCCCGACAGGGCCCGACAGAGCCCGACAGAGCCCGACAGAGCCCGACAGAGCCCGACAGGGCCCAGTAGAGCCCGACAGAGCCCGACAGAGCCCGACAGAGCCCGACAGAGCCCGACAGGGCCCGACAGAGCCCGACAGGGCCCGACAGGGCCCGACAGAGCCCGACAGAGCCCGACAGGGCCCGACAGAGCCCGACAGAGCCCGACAGGGCCCGACAGAGCCCGACAGAGCCCGACAGGGCCCAGTAGAGCCCGACAGAGCCCGACAGAGCCCGACAGAGCCCGACAGAGCCCGACAGGGCCCAGTAGAGCCCGACAGAGCCCGACAGAGCCCGACAGAGCCCGACAGGGCCCGACAGGGCCCGACAGAGCCCGACAGGGCCCGACAGAGCCCGACAGAGCCCGACAGGGCCCAGTAGAGCCCGACAGAGCCCGACAGAGCCTGACAGAGCCCAGTAGAGCCCGACAGAACCCGACAGAGCCCGACAGAGCCCGACAGAGCCCAGTAGAGCCCGACAGAGCCCGACAGGGCCCGACAGGGCCCGACAGAGCCCGACAGAGCCCGACAGGGCCCAGTAGAGTCCGACAGAGCCCGACAGAGCCCGACAGAGCCCAGTAGAGCCCGACAGAACCCGACAGAGCCCGACAGAGCCCGACAGAGCCCAGTAGAGCCCGACAGAGCCCGACAGGGCCCGACAGGGCCCGACAGGGCCCAGTAGAGCCCGACAGAGCCCGACAGAGCCCAGTAGAGCCCGACAGAGCCCGACAGAGCCTGACAGAGCCCGACAGGGACCGACATGGCCCGACAGAGCCCGACAGAGCCCGACAGGGCCCAGTAGAGCCCGACAGAGCCCGACAGAGCCCGACAGAGCCCGACAGAGCCCGACAGGGCCCAGTAGAGCCCGACAGAGCCCGACAGGGCCCGACAGGGCCCGACAGAGCCCGACAGGGCCCGACAGAGCCCGACAGGGCCCAGTAGAGCCCGACAGAGCCCGACAGAGCCCGACAGAGCCCGACAGGGCCCGACAGAGCCCGACAGAGCCCAGTAGAGCCCGACAGAGCCGAGAGGGCCCGATAGAGCCCGACAGAGCCCGACAGAGCCCGACAGAGCCCGACAGGGCCCGACAGAGCCCGACAGAGCCCGACAGAGCCCGACAGGGCCCAGTAGAGCCCGACAGAGCCCGACAGAGCCCGACAGAGCCCGACAGGGCCCGACAGAGCCCGACAGAGCCCGACAGCGCCCGACAGGGCCCAGTAGAGCCCGACAGAGCCCGACAGAGCCCGACAGGGCCCGACAGAGCCCGACAGAGCCCGACAGATCCCGACAGGGCCCGACAGGGCCCAGTAGAGCCCGACAGAGCCCGACAGGGCCCGACAGAGCCCGACAGAGCCCGACAGGGCCCGACAGAGCCCGACAGGGCCCGACAGAGCCCGACAGAGCCCGACAGGGCCCGACAGGGCCCGACAGAGCCCGACAGAGCCCGACAGAGCCCGACAGGGCCCGACAGAGGCCGACAGAGCCCGACAGGGCCCAGTAGAGCCCGACAGAGCCCGACAGAGCCCGACAGAGCCCGACAGAGCCCAGTAGAGCCCGACAGAGCCCGACAGAGCCCGACAGAGCCCGACAGGGCCCGACAGAGCCCGACAGGGCCCGACAGGGCCCGACAGAGCCCGACAGCGCCCGACAGGGCCCGACAGAGCCCGACAGGGCCCAGTAGAGCCCGACAGAGCCCGACAGAGCCCGACAGAGCCCGACAGAGCCCAGTAGAGCCCGACAGAGCATGACAGAGCCCGACAGAGCCCAGTAGAGCCCGACAGAGCCCGACAGGGCCCGACAGGGCCCGACAGGGCCCAGTAGAGCCCGACAGAGCCCGACAGAGCCCAGTAGAGCCCAGTAGAGCCCGACAGGGCCCGACAGGGCCCGACAGGGCCCAGCAGAGCCCGACAGAGCCCGACAGAGCCTGACAGAGCCCGACAGAACCCGACAGAGCCCGACAGAGCCTAGTAGAGCCCAGTAGAGCCCGACAGAGCCCGACAGAGCCCGACAGAGCCCGACAGGGCCCGACAGGGCCCAGTAGAGCCCGACAGAGCCCGACAGAACCCGTCAGAGCCCGACAGAGCCCGACAGAGCCCGACAGAGCCCGACAGAGTCCGACAGGGCCCAGTAGAGCCCGACAGAGCCCGACAGAGCCCGACAGAGCCCGACAGGGCCCGACAGAGTCCCACAGAGCCCGACAGGGCCCGACAGGGCCCAGTAGAGCCCGACAGAGCCCGAGAGGGCCCGACAGAGCCCGACAGAGCCCGACAGAGCCCGCCAGGGCCCGACAGAGCCCGACAGAGCCCGACAGAGCCCGACAGGGCCCAGTAGAGCCCGACAGAGCCCGACAGAGCCCGACAGAACCCGACAGGGCCCAGTAGAGCCCGACAGAGCCCGACAGAGCCCGACAGAGCCCGACAGGGCCCGAGAGAGCTTGACAGAGCCCGACAGAGCCCGACAGCGCCCGACAGGGCCCAGTAGAGCCCGACAGAGCCCGACAGAGCCCGACAGGGCCCGACAGAGCCCAGTAGAGCCCGACAGAGCCCGACAGGGCCCGACAGAGCCCGACAGAGCCCGACAGAGCCCGACAGAGCCCGACAGGGCCCAGTAGAGCCCGACAGAGCCCGACAGAGCCCGACAGAGCCCGACAGAGCCCGACAGGGCCCGACAGAGCCCGACAGAGCCCGACAGGGCCCGACAGGGCCCGACAGAGCCCGACAGAGCCCGACAGAGCCCGACAGGGCCCGACAGAGCCCGACAGAGCCCGACAGGGCCCAGTAGAGCCCGACAGAGCCCGACAGAGCCCGACAGAGCCCAGTAGAGCCCGACAGAGCCCGACAGAGCCCGACAGAGCCCGACAGGGCCCGACAGGGCCCGACAGAGCCCGACAGAGCCCGACAGGGCCCGACAGAGCCCGACAGAGCCCGACAGGGCCCGACAGGGCCCGACAGAGCCCAGTAGAGCCCGACAGAGCCCGACAGAGCCCGACAGAGCCCGACAGAACCCGACAGAGCCCGACAGAGTCCAGTAGAGCCCGACAGAGCCCGACAGAGCCCGACAGAGCCTGACAGGGCCCGACAGGGCCCGACACGGCCCAGTAGAGCCCGACAGAGCCCGACAGAGCCCGACAGAGCCCGACAGGGCCCGACAGGGCCCAGAAGAGCCCGACAGAGCCCGACAGAGCCCGACAGAGCCCGACAGAACCCGACAGAGCCCGACAGAGCCCGACAGGGCCCGACAGAGCCCGACAGGGCCCAGTAGAGACCGACAGAGCCCGACAGAGCCCAGTAGAGCCCGACAGAGCCCGACAGAGCCCGACAGAGCCCGACAGAACCCGACAGAGCCCGACAGAGACCAGTTGAGCCCGACAGAGCCCGACAGAGCCCGACAGAGCCCGACAGGGCCCGACAGAGCCCGACAGAGCCCGACAGGGCCCGACAGAGCCCGACAGAGCCCGACAGAGCCCGACAGAGCCCGACAGGGCCCAGTAGAGCCCGACAGAGCCCGACAGAGCCCGACAGAGCCCGACAGAGCCCGACAGGGCCCGACAGAGCCCGACAGGGCCCGACAGGGCCCGACAGAGCCCGACAGAGCCCGACAGGGCCCGACAGAGCCCGACAGAGCCCGACAGGGCCCGACAGAGCCCGACAGAGCCCGACAGGGCCCAGTAGAGCCCGACAGAGCCCGACAGAGCCCGACAGAACCCGACAGGGCCCAGTAGAGCCCGACAGAGCCCGACAGAGCCCGACAGAGCCCGACAGGGCCCGACAGGGCCCGACAGAGCCCGACAGGGCCCGACAGAGCCCGACAGGGCCCGACAGAGCCCGACAGAGCCCGACAGGGCCCAGTAGAGCCCGACAGAGCCCGACAGAGCCTGACAGAGCCCAGTAGAGCCCGACAGAACCCGACAGAGCCCGACAGAGCCCGACAGAGCCCAGTAGAGGCCGACAGAGCCCGACAGGGCCCGACAGGGCCCGACAGAGCCCGACAGAGCCCGACAGGGCCCAGTAGAGTCCGACAGAGCCCGACAGAGCCCGACAGAGCCCAGTAGAGCCCGACAGAACCCGACAGAGCCCGACAGAGCCCGACAGAGCCCAGTAGAGCCCGACAGAGCCCGACAGGGCCCGACAGGGCCCGACAGGGCCCAGTAGAGCCCGACAGAGCCCGACAGAGCCCAGTAGAGCCCAGTAGAGCCCGACAGAGCCCGACAGAGCTCGACGGAGCCCGACAGGGCCCGACAGAGCCCGACAGAGCCCGACAGGGCCCGACAGAGCCCGACAGAGCCCGACAGGGCCCAGTAGAGCCCGACAGAGCCCGACAGAGCCTGACAGAGCCCGACAGGGACCGACATGGCCCGACAGAGCCCGACAGAGCCCGACAGGGCCCAGTAGAGCCCGACAGAGCCCGACAGAGCCCGACAGAGCCCGACAGGGCCCAGTAGAGCCCGACAGAGCCCGACAGGGCCCGACAGGGCCCGACAGAGCCCGACAGGGCCCGACAGAGCCCGACAGGGCCCAGTAGAGCCCGACAGAGCCCGACAGAGCCCGACAGAGCCCGACAGGGCCCGACAGAGCCCGACAGAGCCCAGTAGAGCCCGACAGAGCCGAGAGGGCCCGATAGAGCCCGACAGAGCCCGACAGAGCCCGACAGAGCCCGACAGGGCCCGACAGAGCCCGACAGAGCCCGACAGGGCCCAGTAGAGCCCGACAGAGCCCGACAGAGCCCGACAGAGCCCGACAGGGCCCGACAGAGCCCGACAGAGCCCGACAGCGCCCGACAGGGCCCAGTAGAGCCCGACAGAGCCCGACAGAGCCCGACAGGGCCCGACAGAGCCCGACAGAGCCCGACAGATCCCGACAGGGCCCGACAGGGCCCAGTAGAGCCCGACAGAGCCCGACAGGGCCCGACAGAGCCCGACAGAGCCCGACAGGGCCCGACAGAGCCCGACAGAGCCCGACAGGGCCCGACAGGGCCCGACAGAGCCCGACAGAGCCCGACAGGGCCCGACAGAGGCCGACAGAGCCCGACAGGGCCCAGTAGAGCTCGACAGAGCCCGACAGAGCCCGACAGAGCCCGACAGAGCCCAGTAGAGCCCGACAGAGCCCGACAGAGCCCGACAGGGCCCGACAGAGCCCGACAGGGCCCGACAGGGCCCGACAGAGCCCGACAGCGCCCGACAGGGCCCGACAGAGCCCGACAGGGCCCAGTAGAGCCCGACAGAGCCCGACAGAGCCCGACAGAGCCCGACAGAGCCCAGTAGAGCCCGACAGAGCCTGACAGAGCCCGACAGAGCCCACTAGAGCCCGACAGAGCCCGACAGGGCCCGACAGGGCCCGACAGGGCCCAGTAGAGCCCGACAGAGCCCGACAGAGCCCAGTAGAGCCCAGTAGAGCCCGACAGGGCCCGACAGGGCCCGACAGGGCCCAGCAGAGCCCGACAGAGCCCGACAGAGCCTGACAGAGCCCGACAGGGCCCGACAGGGCCCGACAGAGCCCGACAGAGCCCGACAGGGCCCAGTAGAGCCCGACAGAGCCCGACAGAGCCCGACAGAGCCCAGTAGAGCCCGACAGAACCCGACAGAGCCCGACAGAGCCCGACAGAGCCCAGTAGAGCCCGACAGAGCCCGACAGGGCCCGACAGGGCCCGACAGGGCCCAGTAGAGCCCGACAGAGCCCGACAGAGCCCAGTAGAGCCCAGTAGAGCCCGACAGAGCCCGACAGAGCCCGACAGAGCCCGACAGGGCCCGACAGAGCCCGACAGAGCCCGACAGGGCCCGACAGAGCCCGACAGGGCCCGACAGGGCCCAGTAGAGCCCGACAGAGCCCGACAGAGCCCAGTAGAGCCCAGTAGAGCCCGACAGAGCCCGACAGAGCCCGACAGAGCCCGACAGGGCCCGACAGAGCCCGACAGAGCCCGACAGGGCCCGACAGAGCCCGACAGGGCCCGACAGGGCCCAGTAGAGCCCGACAGAGCCCGACAGAGCCCAGTAGAGCCCAGTAGAGCCCGACAGGGCCCGACAGGGCCCGACAGGGCCCAGTAGAGCCCGACAGAGCCCGACAGAGCCTGACAGAGCCCGACAGGGACCGACAGGGCCCGACAGAGCCCGACAGAGCCCGACAGGGCCCAGTAGAGCCCGACAGAGCCCGACAGAGCCCGACAGAGCCCGACAGAGCCCGACAGGGCCCAGTAGAGCCCGACAGAGCCCGATAGAGCCCGACAGAGCCCGACAGGACCCGACAGGGCCCGACAGAGCCCGACAGAGCCCGACAGGGCCCAGTAGAGCCCGACAGAGCCCGACAGAGCCCGACAGGGCCCAGTAGAGCCCGACAGAGCCCGACAGAGCCCGACAGAACCCGACAGGGCCCAGTAGAGCCCGACAGAGCCCGACAGAGCCCGACAGAGCCCGACAGGGCCCGAGAGAGCTTGACAGAGCCCGACAGAGCCCGACAGCGCCCGACAGGGCCCAGTAGAGCCCGACAGAGCCCGACAGAGCCCGACAGGGCCCGACAGAGCCCAGTAGAGCCCGACAGAGCCCGACAGGGCCCGACAGAGCCCGACAGAGCCCGACAGAGCCCGACAGAGCCCGACAGGGCCCAGTAGAGCCCGACAGAGCCCGACAGAGCCCGACAGAGCCCGACAGAGCCCGACAGGGCCCGACAGAGCCCGACAGAGCCCGACAGGGCCCGACAGGGCCCGACAGAGCCCGACAGGTCCCGACAGAGCCCGACAGAGCCCGACAGAGCCCGACAGGGCCCGACAGAGCCCGACAGAGCCCGACAGGGCCCAGTAGAGCCCGACAGAGCCCGACAGAGCCCGACAGAGCCCGACAGAGCCCAGTAGAGCCCGACAGAGCCCGACAGAGCCCGACAGAGCCCGACAGGGCCCGACAGGGCCCGACAGAGCCCGACAGGGCCCGACAGAGCCCGACAGAGCCCGACAGGGCCCGACAGGGCCCGACAGAGACCAGTAGAGCCCGACAGAGCCCGACAGAGCCCGACAGAGCCCGACAGAACCCGACAGAGCCCGACAGAGTCCAGTAGAGCCCGACAGAGCCCGACAGAGCCCGACAGAGCCCGACAGGGCCCGACAGGGCCCGACACGGCCCAGTAGAGCCCGACAGAGCCCGACAGAGCCCGACAGAGCCCGACAGGGCCCGACAGGGCCCAGAAGAGCCCGACAGAGCCCGACAGAGCCCGACAGAGCCCGACAGAACCCGACAGAGCCCGACAGAGCCCGACAGGGCCCGACAGAGTCCGACAGGGCCCAGTAGAGACCGACAGAGCCCGACAGAGCCCAGTAGAGCCCGACAGAGCCCGACAGAGCCCGACAGAGCCCGACAGAACCCGACAGAGCCCGACAGAGACCAGTTGAGCCCGACAGAGCCCGACAGAGCCCGACAGAGCCCGACAGGGCCCGACAGGGCCCAGTAGAGCCCGACAGAGCCCGACAGAGCCCGACAGTGCCCGACAGGGCCCGACAGAGCCCGACAGAGCCCGACAGAGCCTGACAGGGCCCGACAGAGCCCGACAGGGCCCGACAGGGCCCAGTAGAGCCCGACAGAGCCCGACAGAGCCCGACAGAGCCCGACAGGGCCCGAGAGAGCTTGACAGAGCCCGACAGAGCCCGACAGCGCCCGACAGGGCCCAGTAGAGCCCGACAGAGCCCGACAGAGCCCGAGAGAGCCCGACAGGGCCCGACAGAGCCCGACAGAGCCCGACAGAGCCCAGTAGAGCCCGACAGAGCCCGACAGGGCCCGACAGAGCCCGACAGAGCCCGACAGAGCCCGACAGAGCCCGACAGGGCCCAGTAGAGCCCGACAGAGCCCGACAGAGCCCGACAGAGCCCGACAGAGCCCGACAGGGCCCGACAGAGCCCGACAGGGCCCGACAGGGCCCGACAGAGCCCGACAGAGCCCGACAGGGCCCGACAGAGCCCGACAGAGCCCGACAGGGCCCGACAGAGCCCGACAGAGCCCGACAGGGCCCAGTAGAGCCCGACAGAGCCCGACAGAGCCCGACAGAGCCCGACAGAGCCCGACAGGGCCCAGTAGAGCCCGACAGAGCCCGACAGAGCCCGACAGAGCCCGACAGGGCCCGACAGGGCCCGACAGAGCCCGACAGGGCCCGACAGAGCCCGACAGAGCCCGACAGGGCCCAGTAGAGCCCGACAGAGCCCGACAGAGCCTGACAGAGCCCAGTAGAGCCCGACAGAACCCGACAGGGCCCGACAGAGCCCAGTAGAGCCCGACAGGGCCCAGTAGAGTCCGACAGAGCCCGACAGAGCCCGACAGAGCCCAGTAGAGCCCGACAGAACCCGACAGAGCCCGACAGAGCCCGACAGAGCCCAGTAGAGCCCGACAGAGCCCGACAGGGCCCGACAGGGCCCGACAGGGCCCAGTAGAGCCCGACAGAGCCCGACAGAGCCCAGTAGAGCCCGACAGAGCCCGACAGAGCCTGACAGAGCCCGACAGGGACCGACATGGCCCGACAGAGCCCGACAGAGCCCGACAGGGCCCAGTAGAGCCCGACAGAGCCCGACAGAGCCCGACAGAGCCCGACAGGGCCCAGTAGAGCCCGACAGAGCCCGACAGGGCCCGACAGGGCCCGACAGAGCCCGACAGGGCCCGACAGAGCCCGACAGGGCCCAGTAGAGCCCGACAGAGCCCGACAGAGCCCGACAGAGCCCGACAGGGCCCGACAGAGCCCGACAGAGCCCAGTAGAGCCCGACAGAGCCGAGAGGGCCCGATAGAGCCCGACAGAGCCCGACAGAGCCCGACAGAGCCCGACAGGGCCCGACAGAGCCCGACAGAGCCCGACAGAGCCCGACAGGGCCCAGTAGAGCCCGACAGAGCCCGACAGAGCCCGACAGAGCCCGACAGGGCCCGACAGAGCCCGACAGAGCCCGACAGCGCCCGACAGGGCCCAGTAGAGCCCGACAGAGCCCGACAGAGCCCGACAGGGCCCGACAGAGCCCGACAGAGCCCGACAGATCCCGACAGGGCCCGACAGGGCCCAGTAGAGCCCGACAGAGCCCGACAGGGCCCGACAGAGCCCGACAGAGCCCGACAGGGCCCGACAGAGCCCGACAGGGCCCGACAGAGCCCGACAGAGCCCGACAGGGCCCGACAGGGCCCGACAGAGCCCGACAGAGCCTGACAGAGCCCGACAGGGCCCGACAGAGGCCGACAGAGCCCGACAGGGCCCAGTAGAGCCCGACAGAGCCCGACAGAGCCCGACAGAGCCCGACAGAGCCCAGTAGAGCCCGACAGAGCCCGACAGAGCCCGACAGAGCCCGACAGGGCCCGACAGAGCCCGACAGGGCCCGACAGGGCCCGACAGAGCCCGACAGCGCCCGACAGGGCCCGACAGAGCCCGACAGGGCCCAGTAGAGCCCGACAGAGCCCGACAGAGCCCGACAGAGCCCGACAGAGCCCAGTAGAGCCCGACAGAGCATGACAGAGCCCGACAGAGCCCAGTAGAGCCCGACAGAGCCCGACAGGGCCCGACAGGGCCCGACAGGGCCCAGTAGAGCCCGACAGAGCCCGACAGAGCCCAGTAGAGCCCAGTAGAGCCCGACAGGGCCCGACAGGGCCCGACAGGGCCCAGCAGAGCCCGACAGAGCCCGACAGAGCCTGACAGAGCCCGACAGAACCCGACAGAGCCCGACAGAGCCTAGTAGAGCCCAGTAGAGCCCGACAGAGCCCGACAGAGCCCGACAGAGCCCGACAGGGCCCGACAGGGCCCAGTAGAGCCCGACAGAGCCCGACAGAACCCGTCAGAGCCCGACAGAGCCCGACAGAGCCCGACAGAGCCCGACAGAGTCCGACAGGGCCCAGTAGAGCCCGACAGAGCCCGACAGAGCCCGACAGAGCCCGACAGGGCCCGACAGAGTCCCACAGAGCCCGACAGGGCCCGACAGGGCCCAGTAGAGCCCGACAGAGCCCGAGAGGGCCCGACAGAGCCCGACAGAGCCCGACAGAGCCCGACAGGGCCCGACAGAGCCCGACAGAGCCCGACAGAGCCCGACAGGGCCCAGTAGAGCCCGACAGAGCCCGACAGAGCCCGACAGAACCCGACAGGGCCCAGTAGAGCCCGACAGAGCCCGACAGAGCCCGACAGAGCCCGACAGGGCCCGAGAGAGCTTGACAGAGCCCGACAGAGCCCGACAGCGCCCGACAGGGCCCAGTAGAGCCCGACAGAGCCCGACAGAGCCCGACAGGGCCCGACAGAGCCCAGTAGAGCCCGACAGAGCCCGACAGGGCCCGACAGAGCCCGACAGAGCCCGACAGAGCCCGACAGGGCCCGACAGAGCCCGACAGAGCCCGACAGCGCCCGACAGGGCCCAGTAGAGCCCGACAGAGCCCGACAGAGCCCGACAGGGCCCGACAGAGCCCGACAGAGCCCGACAGATCCCGACAGGGCCCGACAGGGCCCAGTAGAGCCCGACAGAGCCCGACAGGGCCCGACAGAGCCCGACAGAGCCCGACAGGGCCCGACAGAGCCCGACAGAGCCCGACAGGGCCCGACAGGGCCCGACAGAGCCCGACAGGGCCCGACAGGGCCCGACAGAGCCCGACAGAGCCCGACAGGGCCCGACAGAGGCCGACAGAGCCCGACAGGGCCCAGTAGAGCTCGACAGAGCCCGACAGAGCCCGACAGAGCCCGACAGAGCCCAGTAGAGCCCGACAGAGCCCGACAGAGCCCGACAGAGCCCGACAGGGCCCGACAGAGCCCGACAGGGCCCGACAGGGCCCGACAGAGCCCGACAGCGCCCGACAGGGCCCGACAGAGCCCGACAGGGCCCAGTAGAGCCCGACAGAGCCCGACAGAGCCCGACAGAGCCCGACAGAGCCCAGTAGAGCCCGACAGAGCCTGACAGAGCCCGACAGAGCCCAGTAGAGCCCGACAGAGCCCGACAGGGCCCGACAGGGCCCGACAGGGCCCAGTAGAGCCCGACAGAGCCCGACAGAGCCCAGTAGAGCCCAGTAGAGCCCGACAGGGCCCGACAGGGCCCGACAGGGCCCAGCAGAACCCGACAGAGCCCGACAGAGCCTGACAGAGCCCGACAGGGCCCGACAGGGCCCGACAGAGCCCGACAGAGCCCGACAGGGCCCAGTAGAGCCCGACAGAGCCCGACAGAGCCCGACAGAGCCCAGTAGAGCCCGACAGAACCCGACAGAGCCCGACAGAGCCCGACAGAGCCCAGTAGAGCCCGATAGAGCCCGACAGGGCCCGACAGGGCCCGACAGGGCCCAGTAGAGCCCGACAGAGCCCGACAGAGCCCAGTAGAGCCCAGTAGAGCCCGACAGAGCCCGACAGAGCCCGACAGAGCCCGACAGGGCCCGACAGAGCCCGACAGAGCCCGACAGGGCCTGACAGAGCCCGACAGGGCCCGACAGGGCCCAGTAGAGCCCGACAGAGCCCGACAGAGCCCAGTAGAGCCCAGTAGAGCCCGACAGAGCCCGACAGAGCCCGACAGAGCCCGACAGGGCCCGACAGAGCCCGACAGAGCCCGACAGGGCCCGACAGAGCCCGACAGGGCCCGACAGGGCCCAGTAGAGCCCGACAGAGCCCGACAGAGCCCAGTAGAGCCCAGTAGAGCCCGACAGGGCCCGACAGGGCCCGACAGGGCCCAGTAGAGCCCGACAGAGCCCGAGAGAGCCTGACAGAGCCCGACAGGGACCGACAGGGCCCGACAGAGCCCGACAGAGCCCGACAGGGCCCAGTAGAGCCCGACAGAGCCCGACAGAGCCCGACAGAGCCCGACAGAGCCCGACAGGGCCCAGTAGAGCCCGACAGAGCCCGATAGAGCCCGACAGAGCCCGACAGGACCCGACAGGGCCCGACAGAGCCCGACAGAGCCCGACAGGGCCCAGTAGAGCCCGACATAGCCCGACAGAGCCCGACAGGGCCCGACAGGGCCCGACAGAGCCCGACAGAGCCCGACAGGGCCCGACAGGGCCCGACAGAGCCCAGTAGAGCCCGACAGAGCCCGACAGAGCTCGACAGAGCCCGACAGGGCCCGACAGGGCCCGACAGGGCCCAGTAGAGCCCGACAGAGCCCGACAGAGCCCGACAGAGCCCGACAGGGCCCGACAGAGCCCGACAGAGCCCGACAGGGCCCGACAGAGCCCGACAGGGCCCGACAGGGCCCGAGAGAGCTTGACAGAGCCCGACAGAGCCCGACAGCGCCCGACAGGGCCCAGTAGAGCCCGACAGAGCCCGACAGAGCCCGACAGGGCCCGACAGAGCCCAGTAGAGCCCGACAGAGCCCGACAGGGCCCGACAGAGCCCGACAGAGCCCGACAGAGCCCGACAGAGCCCGACAGGGCCCAGTAGAGCCCGACAGAGCCCGACAGAGCCCGACAGGGCCCGACAGAGCCCGACAGAGCCCGACAGGGCCCGACAGGGCCCGACAGAGCCCGACAGAGCCCGACAGAGCCCGACAGGGCCCGACAGAGCCCGACAGAGCCCGACAGGGCCCAGTAGAGCCCGACAGAGCCCGACAGAGCCCGACAGAGCCCGACAGAGCCCAGTAGAGCCCGACAGAGCCCGACAGAGCCCGACAGAGCCCGACAGGGCCCGACAGAGCCCGACAGGGCCCGACAGGGCCCGACAGAGCCCGACAGAGCCCGACAGGGCCCGACAGAGCCCGACAGAGCCCGACAGGGCCCGACAGGGCCCGACAGAGCCCAGTAGAGCCCGACAGAGCCCGACAGAGCCCGACAGAGCCCGACAGAACCCGACAGAGCCCGACAGAGTCCAGTAGAGCCCGACAGAGCCCGACAGAGCCCGACAGAGCCCGACAGGGCCCGACAGGGCCCGACACGGCCCAGTAGAGCCCGACAGAGCCCGACAGAGCCCGAAAGAGCCCGACAGGGCCCGACAGGGCCCAGAAGAGCCCGACAGAGCCCGACAGAGCCCGACAGAGCCCGACAGAACCCGACAGAGCCCGACAGAGCCCGACAGGGCCCGACAGAGCCCGACAGGGCCCAGTAGAGACCGACAGAGCCCGACAGAGCCCAGTAGAGCCCGACAGAGCCCGACAGAGCCCGACAGAGCCCGACAGAACCCGACAGAGCCCGACAGAGACCAGTTGAGCCCGACAGAGCCCGACAGAGCCCGACAGAGCCCGACAGGGCCCGACAGGGCCCAGTAGAGCCCGACAGAGGCCGACAGAGCCCGACAGTGCCCGACAGGGCCCGACAGAGCCCGACAGAGCCCGACAGAGCCTGACAGGGCCCGACAGAGCCCGACAGGGCCCGACAGGGCCCAGTAGAGCCCGACAGAGCCCGACAGAGCCCGACAGAGCCCGACAGGGCCCGAGAGAGCTTGACAGAGCCCGACAGAGCCCGACAGCGCCCGACAGGGCCCAGTAGAGCCCGACAGAGCCCGACAGAGCCCGACAGAGCCCGACAGGGCCCGACAGAGCCCGACAGAGCCCGACAGAGCCCAGTAGAGCCCGACAGAGCCCGACAGGGCCCGACAGAGCCCGACAGAGCCCGACAGAGCCCGACAGAGCCCGACAGGGCCCAGTAGAGCCCGACAGAGCCCGACAGAGCCCGACAGAGCCCGACAGAGCCCGACAGGGCCCGACAGAGCCCGACAGGGCCCGACAGGGCCCGACAGAGCCCGACAGAGCCCGACAGGGCCCGACAGAGCCCGACAGAGCCCGACAGGGCCCAGTAGAGCCCGACAGAGCCCGACAGAGCCCGACAGAGCCCGACAGAGCCCGACAGGGCCCAGTAGAGCCCGACAGAGCCCGACAGAGCCCGACAGAGCCCGACAGGGCCCGACAGGGCCCGACAGAGCCCGACAGGGCCCGACAGAGCCCGACAGAGCCCGACAGGGCCCAGTAGAGCCCGACAGAGCCCGACAGAGCCTGACAGAGCCCAGTAGAGCCCGACAGAAC
Source organism: Caloenas nicobarica (assembly GCF_036013445.1). Taxonomy (NCBI): domain Eukaryota; kingdom Metazoa; phylum Chordata; class Aves; order Columbiformes; family Columbidae; genus Caloenas; species Caloenas nicobarica. Next base: position 71,675 of record NW_027017398.1, read on the forward strand.
CCGACAGAGCCCGACAGAGCCCGACAGAGCCCAGTAGAGCCCGACAGAGCCCGACAGGGCCCGACAGGGCCCGACAGAGCCCGACAGAGCCCGACAGGGCCCAGTAGAGTCCGACAGAGCCCGACAGAGCCCGACAGAGCCCAGTAGAGCCCGACAGAACCCGACAGAGCCCGACAGAGCCCGACAGAGCCCAGTAGAGCCCGACAGAGCCCGACAGGGCCCGACAGGGCCCGACAGGGCCCAGTAGAGCCCGACAGAGCCCGACAGAGCCCAGTAGAGCCCAGTAGAGCCCGACAGAGCCCGACAGAGCTCGACGGAGCCCGACAGGGCCCGACAGAGCCCGACAGAGCCCGACAGGGCCCGACAGAGCCCGACAGAGCCCGACAGGGCCCAGTAGAGCCCGACAGAGCCCGACAGAGCCTGACAGAGCCCGACAGGGACCGACATGGCCCGACAGAGCCCGACAGAGCCCGACAGGGCCCAGTAGAGCCCGACAGAGCCCGACAGAGCCCGACAGAGCCCGACAGGGCCCAGTAGAGCCCGACAGAGCCCGACAGGGCCCGACAGGGCCCGACAGAGCCCGACAGGGCCCGACAGAGCCCGACAGGGCCCAGTAGAGCCCGACAGAGCCCGACAGAGCCCGACAGAGCCCGACAGGGCCCGACAGAGCCCGACAGAGCCCAGTAGAGCCCGACAGAGCCGAGAGGGCCCGATAGAGCCCGACAGAGCCCGACAGAGCCCGACAGAGCCCGACAGGGCCCGACAGAGCCCGACAGAGCCCGACAGGGCCCAGTAGAGCCCGACAGAGCCCGACAGAGCCCGACAGAGCCCGACAGGGCCCGACAGAGCCCGACAGAGCCCGACAGCGCCCGACAGGGCCCAGTAGAGCCCGACAGAGCCCGACAGAGCCCGACAGGGCCCGACAGAGCCCGACAGAGCCCGACAGATCCCGACAGGGCCCGACAGGGCCCAGTAGAGCCCGACAGAGCCCAACAGGGCCCGACAGAGCCCGACAGAGCCCGACAGGGCCCGACAGAGCCCGACAGAGCCCGACAGGGCCCGACAGGGCCCGACAGAGCCCGACAGAGCCCGACAGGGCCCGACAGAGGCCGACAGAGCCCGACAGGGCCCAGTAGAGCTCGACAGAGCCCGACAGAGCCCGACAGAGCCCGACAGAGCCCATTAGAGCCCGACAGAGCCCGACAGAGCCCGACAGAGCCCGACAGGGCCCGACAGAGCCCGACAGGGCCCGACAGGGCCCGACAGAGCCCGACAGCGCCCGACAGGGCCCGACAGAGCCCGACAGGGCCCAGTAGAGCCCGACAGAGCCCGACAGAGCCCGACAGAGCCCGACAGAGCCCAGTAGAGCCCGACAGAGCCTGACAGAGCCCGACAGAGCCCAGTAGAGCCCGACAGAGCCCGACAGGGCCCGACAGGGCCCGACAGGGCCCAGTAGAGCCCGACAGAGCCCGACAGAGCCCAGTAGAGCCCAGTAGAGCCCGACAGGGCCCGACAGGGCCCGACAGGGCCCAGCAGAGCCCGACAGAGCCCGACAGAGCCTGACAGAGCCCGACAGGGCCCGACAGGGCCCGACAGAGCCCGACAGAGCCCGACAGGGCCCAGTAGAGCCCGACAGAGCCCGACAGAGCCCGACAGAGCCCAGTAGAGCCCGACAGAACCCGACAGAGCCCGACAGAGCCCGACAGAGCCCAGTAGAGCCCGACAGAGCCCGACAGGGCCCGACAGGGCCCGACAGGGCCCAGTAGAGCCCGACAGAGCCCGACAGAGCCCAGTAGAGCCCAGTAGAGCCCGACAGAGCCCGACAGAGCCCGACAGAGCCCGACAGGGCCCGACAGAGCCCGACAGAGCCCGACAGGGCCCGACAGAGCCCGACAGGGCCCGACAGGGCCCAGTAGAGCCCGACAGAGCCCGACAGAGCCCAGTAGAGCCCAGTAGAGCCCGACAGAGCCCGACAGAGCCCGACAGAGCCCGACAGGGCCCGACAGAGCCCGACAGAGCCCGACAGGGCCCGACAGAGCCCGACAGGGCCCGACAGGGCCCAGTAGAGCCCGACAGAGCCCGACAGAGCCCAGTAGAGCCCAGTAGAGCCCGACAGGGCCCGACAGGGCCCGACAGGGCCCAGTAGAGCCCGACAGAGCCCGACAGAGCCTGACAGAGCCCGACAGGGACCGACAGGGCCCGACAGAGCCCGACAGAGCCCGACAGGGCCCAGTAGAGCCCGACAGAGCCCGACAGAGCCCGACAGAGCCCGACAGAGCCCGACAGGGCCCAGTAGAGCCCGACAGAGCCCGATAGAGCCCGACAGAGCCCGACAGGACCCGACAGGGCCCGACAGAGCCCGACAGAGCCCGACAGGGCCCAGTAGAGCCCGACAGAGCCCGACAGAGCCCGACAGGGCCCGACAGGGCCCGACAGAGCCCGACAGAGCCCGACAGGGCCCGACAGGGCCCGACAGAGCCCAGTAGAGCCCGACAGAGCCCGACAGAGCTCGACAGAGCCCGACAGGGCCCGACAGGGCCCGACAGGGCCCAGTAGAGCCCGACAGAGCCCGACAGAGCCCGACAGAGCCCGACAGGGCCCGACAGAGCCCGACAGAGCCCGACAGGGCCCGACAGAGCCCGACAGGGCCCGACAGAGCCCGACAGAGCCCGACAGGGCACGACAGAGCCCGACAGAGCCACACAGGGCCCGACAGAGCCCGACAGAGCCCGACAGAGCCCGACAGAACCCGACAGAGCCCGACAGAGCCTAGTAGAGCCCAGTAGAGCCCGACAGAGCCCGACAGAGCCCGACAGGGCCCGACAGGGCCCAGTAGAGCCCGACAGAGCCCGACAGAACCCGTCAGAGCCCGACAGAGCCCGACAGAGCCCGACAGAGCCCGACAGAGTCCGACAGGGCCCAGTAGAGCCCGACAGAGCCCGACAGAGCCCGACAGAGCCCGACAGGGCCCGACAGAGCCCGACAGAGCCCGACAGGGCCCGACAGGGCCCAGTAGAGCCCGACAGAGCCCGAGAGGGCCCGACAGAGCCCGACAGAGCCCGACAGAGCCCGACAGAACCCGACAGGGCCCGACAGAGCCCGACAGAGCCCGACAGAGCCCGACAGGGCCCAGTAGAGCCCGACAGAGCCCGACAGAGCCCGACAGAACCCGACAGGGCCCAGTAGAGCCCGACAGAGCCCGACAGAGCCCGACAGAGCCCGACAGAGCCCGACAGGGCCCGACAGGGCCCAGTAGAGCCCGACAGAGCCCGACAGAGCCCGACAGGGCCCGACAGAGCCCAGTAGAGCCCGACAGAGCCCGACAGGGCCCGACAGAGCCCGACAGGGCCCGACAGAGCCCGACAGAGCCCGACAGGGCCCAGTAGAGCCCGACAGAGCCCGACAGAGCCCGACAGAGCGCGACAGAGCCCGACAGGGCCCGACAGAGCCCGACAGAGCCCGACAGGGCCCGACAGGGCCCGACAGAGCCCGACAGGTCCCGACAGAGCCCGACAGAGCCCGACAGAGCCCGACAGGGCCCGACAGAGCCCGACAGAGCCCGACAGGGCCCAGTAGAGCCCGACAGAGCCCGACAGAGCCCGACAGAGCCCGACAGAGCCCAGTAGAGCCCGACAGAGCCCGACAGAGCCCGACAGAGCCCGATAGGGCCCGACAGAGCCCGACAGGGCCCGACAGGGCCCGACAGAGCCCGACAGAGCCCGACAGGGCCCGACAGAGCCCGACAGAGCCCGACAGGGCCCGACAGGGCCCGACAGAGCCCGACAGGGCCCGACAGGGCCCGACAGAGCCCAGTAGAGCCCGACAGAGCCCGACAGAGCCCGACAGAGCCCGACAGAACCCGACAGAGCCCGACAGAGTCCAGTAGAGCCCGACAGAGCCCAACAGAGCCCGACAGTGCCCGACAGGGCCCGACAGAGCCCGACAGAGCCCGACAGAGCCTGACAGGGCCCGACAGAGCCCGACAGGGCCCGACAGGGCCCAGTAGAGCCCGACAGAGCCCGACAGAGCCCGACAGAGCCCGACAGGGCCCGAGAGAGCTTGACAGAGCCCGACAGAGCCCGACAGCGCCCGACAGGGCCCAGTAGAGCCCGACAGAGCCCGACAGAGCCCGACAGAGCCCGACAGGGCCCGACAGTGCCCGACAGAGCCCGACAGAGCCCAGTAGAGCCCGACAGAGCCCGACAGGGCCCGACAGAGCCCGACAGAGCCCGACAGAGCCCGACAGAGCCCGACAGGGCCCAGTAGAGCCCGACAGAGCCCGACAGAGCCCGACAGAGCCCGACAGAGCCCGACAGGGCCCGACAGAGCCCGACAGGGCCCGACAGGGCCCGACAGAGCCCGACAGAGCCCGACAGGGCCCGACAGAGCCCGACAGAGCCCGACAGGGCCCAGTAGAGCCCGACAGAGCCCGACAGAGCCCGACAGAGCCCGACAGGGCCCAGTAGAGCCCGACAGAGCCCGACAGAGCCCGACAGAGCCCGACAGGGCCCGACAGGGCCCGACAGAGCCCGACAGGGCCCGACAGAGCCCGACAGAGCCCGACAGGGCCCAGTAGAGCCCGACAGAGCCCGACAGAGCCTGACAGAGCCCAGTAGAGCCCGACAGAACCCGACAGAGCCCGACAGAGCCCGACAGAGCCCAGTAGAGCCCGACAGAGCCCGACAGGGCCCGACAGGGCCCGACAGAGCCCGACAGAGCCCGACAGGGCCCAGTAGAGCCCGACAGAGCCCGACAGAGCCCGACAGAGCCCGACAGGGCCCGACAGAGCCCGACAGAGCCCAGTAGAGCCCGACAGAGCCGAGAGGGCCCGATAGAGCCCGACAGAGCCCGACAGAGCCCGACAGGGCCCGACAGAGCCCGACAGAGCCCGACAGGGCCCAGTAGAGCCCGACAGAGCCCGACAGAGCCCGACAGAGCCCGACAGGGCCCGACAGAGCCCGACAGAGCCCGACAGCGCCCGACAGGGCCCAGTAGAGCCCGACAGAGCCCGACAGAGCCCGACAGGGCCCGACAGAGCCCGACAGAGCCCGACAGATCCCGACAGAGCCCGACAGGGCCCAGTAGAGCCCGACAGAGCCCGACAGGGCCCGACAGAGCCCGACAGAGCCCGACAGGGCCCGACAGAGCCCGACAGGGCCCGACAGGGCCCGACAGAGCCCGACAGAGCCCGACAGGGCCCGACAGAGGCCGACAGAGCCCGACAGGGCCCAGTAGAGCCCGACAGAGCCCGACAGAGCCCGACAGAGCCCGACAGAGCCCAGTAGAGCCCGACAGAGCCCGACAGAGCCCGACAGAGCCCGACAGGGCCCGACAGAGCCCGACAGGGCCCGACAGGGCCCGACAGAGCCCGACAGCGCCCGACAGGGCCCGACAGAGCCCGACAGGGCCCAGTAGAGCCCGACAGAGCCCGACAGAGCCCGACAGAGCCCGACAGAGCCCAGTAGAGCCCGACAGAGCCTGACAGAGCCCGACAGAGCCCAGTAGAGCCCGACAGAGCCCGACAGGGCCCGACAGGGCCCGACAGGGCCCAGTAGAGCCCGACAGAGCCCGACAGAGCCCAGTAGAGCCCAGTAGAGCCCGACAGGGCCCGACAGGGCCCGACAGGGCCCAGCAGAGCCCGACAGAGCCCGACAGAGCCTGACAGAGCCCGACAGGGCCCGACAGGGCCCGACAGAGCCCGACAGAGCCCGACAGGGCCCAGTAGAGCCCGACAGAGCCCGACAGAGCCCGACAGAGCCCAGTAGAGCCCGACAGAACCCGACAGAGCCCGACAGAGCCCGACAGAGCCCAGTAGAGCCCGACAGAGCCCGACAGGGCCCGACAGGGCCCGACAGGGCCCAGTAGAGCCCGACAGAGCCCGACAGAGCCCAGTAGAGCCCAGTAGAGCCCGACAGAGCCCGACAGAGCCCGACAGAGCCCGACAGGGCCCGACAGAGCCCGACAGAGCCCGACAGGGCCCGACAGAGCCCGACAGGGCCCGACAGGGCCCAGTAGAGCCCGACAGAGCCCGACAGAGCCCAGTAGAGCCCAGTAGAGCCCGACAGAGCCCGACAGAGCCCGACAGAGCCCGACAGGGCCCGACAGAGCCCGACAGAGCCCGACAGGGCCCGACAGAGCCCGACAGGGCCCGACAGGGCCCAGTAGAGCCCGACAGAGCCCGACAGAGCCCAGTAGAGCCCAGTAGAGCCCGACAGGGCCCGACAGGGCCCGACAGGGCCCAGTAGAGCCCGACAGAGCCCGACAGAGCCTGACAGAGCCCGACAGGGACCGACAGGGCCCGACAGAGCCCGACAGAGCCCGACAGGGCCCAGTAGAGCCCGACAGAGCCCGACAGAGCCCGACAGAGCCCGACAGAGCCCGACAGGGCCCAGTAGAGCCCGACAGAGCCCGATAGAGCCCGACAGAGCCCGACAGGACCCGACAGGGCCCGACAGAGCCTGACAGAGCCCGACAGGGCCCAGTAGAGCCCGACAGAGCCCGACAGAGCCCGACAGGGCCCGACAGGGCCCGACAGAGCCCGACAGAGCCCGACAGGGCCCGACAGGGCCCGACAGAGCCCAGTAGAGCCCGACAGAGCCCGACAGAGCTCGACAGAGCCCGACAGGGCCCGACAGGGCCCGACAGGGCCCAGTAGAGCCCGACAGAGCCCGACAGAGCCCGACAGAGCCCGACAGGGCCCGACAGAGCCCGACAGAGCCCGACAGGGCCCGACAGAGCCCGACAGGGCCCGACAGAGCCCGACAGAGCCCGACAGGGCACGACAGAGCCCGACAGAGCCACACAGGGCCCGACAGAGCCCGACAGAGCCCGACAGAGCCCGACAGAACCCGACAGAGCCCGACAGAGCCTAGTAGAGCCCAGTAGATCCCGACAGAGCCCGACAGAGCCCGACAGAGCCCGACAGGGCCCGACAGGGCCCAGTAGAGCCCGACAGAGCCCGACAGAACCCGTCAGAGCCCGACAGAGCCCGACAGAGCCCGACAGAGCCCGACAGAGTCCGACAGGGCCCAGTAGAGCCCGACAGAGCCCGACAGAGCCCGACAGAGCCCGACAGGGCCCGACAGAGCCCGACAGAGCCCGACAGGGCCCGACAGGGCCCAGTAGAGCCCGACAGAGCCCGAGAGGGCCCGACAGAGCCCGACAGAGCCCGACAGAGCCCGACAGAACCCGACAGGGCCCGACAGAGCCCGACAGAGCCCGACAGAGCCCGACAGGGCCCAGTAGAGCCCGACAGAGCCCGACAGAGCCCGACAGAACCCGACAGGGCCCAGTAGAGCCCGACAGAGCCCGACAGAGCCCGACAGAGCCCGACAGAGCCCGACAGGGCCCGACAGGGCCCAGTAGAGCCCGACAGAGCCCGACAGAGCCCGACAGGGCCCGACAGAGCCCAGTAGAGCCCGACAGAGCCCGACAGAGCCCGACAGAGCCCGACAGAGCCCGACAGAGCCCGACAGGGCCCAGTAGAGCCCGACAGAGCCCGACAGAGCCCGACAGAGCGCGACAGAGCCCGACAGGGCCCGACAGAGCCCGACAGAGCCCGACAGGGCCCGACAGGGCCCGACAGAGCCCGACAGGTCCCGACAGAGCCCGACAGAGCCCGACAGAGCCCGACAGGGCCCGACAGAGCCCGACAGAGCCCGACAGGGCCCAGTAGAGCCCGACAGAGCCCGACAGAGCCCGACAGAGCCCGACAGAGCCCAGTAGAGCCCGACAGAGCCCGACAGAGCCCGACAGAGCCCGACAGGGCCCGACAGAGCCCGACAGGGCCCGACAGGGCCCGACAGAGCCCGACAGAGCCCGACAGGGCCCGACAGAGCCCGACAGAGCCCGACAGGGCCCGACAGGGCCCGACAGAGCCCAGTAGAGCCCGACAGAGCCCGACAGAGCCCGACAGAGCCCGACAGAACCCGACAGAGCCCGACAGAGTCCAGTAGAGCCCGACAGAGCCCAACAGAGCCCGACAGTGCCCGACAGGGCCCGACAGAGCCCGACAGAGCCCGACAGAGCCTGACAGGGCCTGACAGAGCCCGACAGGGCCCGACAGGGCCCAGTAGAGCCCGACAGAGCCCGACAGAGCCCGACAGAGCCCGACAGGGCCCGAGAGAGCTTGACAGAGCCCGACAGAGCCCGACAGCGCCCGACAGGGCCCAGTAGAGCCCGACAGAGCCCGACAGAGCCCGACAGAGCCCGACAGGGCCCGACAGTGCCCGACAGAGCCCGACAGAGCCCAGTAGAGCCCGACAGAGCCCGACAGGGCCCGACAGAGCCCGACAGAGCCCGACAGAGCCCGACAGAGCCCGACAGGGCCCAGTAGAGCCCGACAGAGCCCGACAGAGCCCGACAGAGCCCGACAGAGCCCGACAGGGCCCGACAGAGCCCGACAGGGCCCGACAGGGCCCGACAGAGCCCGACAGGGCCCGACAGAGCCCGACAGAGCCCGACAGGGCCCGACAGAGCCCGACAGAGCCCGACAGGGCCCAGTAGAGCCCGACAGAGCCCGACAGAGCCCGACAGAGCCCGACAGGGCCCAGTAGAGCCCGACAGAGCCCGACAGAGCCCGACAGAGCCCGACAGGGCCCGACAGGGCCCGACAGAGCCCGACAGGGCCCGACAGAGCCCGACAGAGCCCGACAGGGCCCAGTAGAGCCCGACAGAGCCCGACAGAGCCTGACAGAGCCCAGTAGAGCCCGACAGAACCCGACAGAGCCCGACAGAGCCCGACAGAGCCCAGTAGAGCCCGACAGAGCCCGACAGGGCCCGACAGGGCCCGACAGAGCCCGACAGAGCCCGACAGGGCCCAGTAGAGTCCGACAGAGCCCGACAGAGCCCGACAGAGCCCAGTAGAGCCCGACAGAACCCGACAGAGCCCGACAGAGCCCGACAGAGCCCAGTAGAGCCCGACAGAGCCCGACAGGGCCCGACAGGGCCCGACAGGGCCCAGTAGAGCCCGACAGAGCCCGACAGAGCCCAGTAGAGCCCAGTAGAGCCCGACAGAGCCCGACAGAGCTCCACGGAGCCCGACAGGGCCCGACAGAGCCCGACAGAGCCCGACAGGGCCCGACAGAGCCCGACAGAGCCCGACAGGGCCCAGTAGAGCCCGACAGAGCCCGACAGAGCCTGACAGAGCCCGACAGGGACCGACATGGCCCGACAGAGCCCGACAGAGCCCGACAGGGCCCAGTAGAGCCCGACAGAGCCCGACAGAGCCCGACAGAGCCCGACAGAGCCCGACAGGGCCCAGTAGAGCCCGACAGAGCTCGACAGGGCCCGACAGGGCCCGACAGAGCCCGACAGGGCCCGACAGAGCCCGACAGGGCCCAGTAGAGCCCGACAGAGCCCGACAGAGCCCGACAGAGCCCGACAGGGCCCGACAGAGCCCGACAGAGCCCAGTAGAGCCCGACAGAGCCGAGAGGGCCCGATAGAGCCCGACAGAGCCCGACAGAGCCCGACAGGGCCCGACAGAGCCCGACAGAGCCCGACAGAGCCCGACAGGGCCCAGTAGAGCCCGACAGAGCCCGACAGAGCCCGACAGAGCCCGACAGGGCCCGACAGAGCCCGACAGAGCCCGACAGCGCCCGACAGGGCCCAGTAGAGCCCGACAGAGCCCGACAGAGCCCGACAGGGCCCGAAAGAGCCCGACAGAGCCCGACAGATCCCGACAGGGCCCGACAGGGCCCAGTAGAGCCCGACAGAGCCCGACAGGGCCCGACAGAGCCCGACAGAGCCCGACAGGGCCCGACAGAGCCCGACAGGGCCCGACAGAGCCCGACAGAGCCCGACAGGGCCCGACAGGGCCCGACAGAGCCCGAGAGAGCCCGACAGAGCCCGACAGGGCCCGACAGAGGCCGACAGAGCCCGACAGGGCCCAGTAGAGCCCGACAGAGCCCGACAGAGCCCGACAGAGCCCGACAGAGCCCAGTAGAGCCCGACAGAGCCCGACAGAGCCCGACAGAGCCCGACAGGGCCCGACAGAGCCCGACAGGGCCCGACAGGGCCCGACAGAGCCCGACAGCGCCCGACAGGGCCCGACAGAGCCCGACAGGGCCCAGTAGAGCCCGACAGAGCCCGACAGAGCCCGACAGAGCCCAGTAGAGCCCGACAGAGCCTGACAGAGCCCGACAGAGCCCAGTAGAGCCCGACAGAGCCCGACAGGGCCCGACAGGGCCCGACAGGGCCCAGTAGAGCCCGACAGAGCCCGACAGAGCCCAGTAGAGCCCAGTAGAGCCCGACAGGGCCCGACAGGGCCCGACAGGGCCCAGCAGAGCCCGACAGAGCCCGACAGAGCCTGACAGAGCCCGACAGGGCCCGACAGGGCCCGACAGAGCCCGACAGAGCCCGACAGGGCCCAGTAGAGCCCGACAGAGCCCGACAGAGCCCAGTAGAGCCCGACAGAACCCGACAGAGCCCGACAGAGCCCGACAGAGCCCAGTAGAGCCCGACAGAGCCCGACAGGGCCCGACAGGGCCCGACAGGGCCCAGTAGAGCCCGACAGAGCCCGACAGAGCCCAGTAGAGCCCAGTAGAGCCCGACAGAGCCCGACAGAGCCCGACAGAGCCCGACAGGGCCCGACAGAGCCCGACAGAGCCCGACAGGGCCCGACAGAGCCCGACAGGGCCCGACAGGGCCCAGTAGAGCCCGACAGAGCCCGACAGAGCCCAGTAGAGCCCAGTAGAGCCCGACAGAGCCCGACAGAGCCCGACAGAGCCCGACAGGGCCCGACAGAGCCCGACAGAGCCCGACAGGGCCCGACAGAGCCCGACAGGGCCCGACAGGGCCCAGTAGAGCCCGACAGAGCCCGACAGAGCCCAGTAGAGCCCAGTAGAGCCCGACAGGGCCCGACAGGGCCCGACAGGGCCCAGTAGAGCCCGACAGAGCCCGACAGAGCCTGACAGAGCCCGACAGGGACCGACAGGGCCCGACAGAGCCCGACAGAGCCCGACAGGGCCCAGTAGAGCCCGACAGAGCCCGACAGAGCCCGACAGAGCCCGACAGAGCCCGACAGGGCCCAGTAGAGCCCGACAGAGCCCGATAGAGCCCGACAGAGCCCGACAGGACCCGACAGGGCACGACAGAGCCCGACAGAGCCCAGTAGAGCCCAGTAGAGCCCGACAGAGCCCGACAGAGCTCCACGGAGCCCGACAGGGCCCGACAGAGCCCGACAGAGCCCGACAGAGCCCGACAGGGCCCGACAGAGCCCGACAGAGCCCGACAGGGCCCAGTAGAGCCCGACAGAGCCCGACAGAGCCTGACAGAGCCCGACAGGGACCGACATGGCCCGACAGAGCCCGACAGAGCCCGACAGGGCCCAGTAGAGCCCGACAGAGCCCGACAGAGCCCGACAGAGCCCGACAGAGCCCGACAGGGCCCAGTAGAGCCCGACAGAGCTCGACAGGGCCCGACAGGGCCCGACAGAGCCCGACAGGGCCCGACAGAGCCCGACAGGGCCCAGTAGAGCCCGACAGAGCCCGACAGAGCCCGACAGAGCCCGACAGGGCCCGACAGAGCCCGACAGAGCCCAGTAGAGCCCGACAGAGCCGAGAGGGCCCGATAGAGCCCGACAGAGCCCGACAGAGCCCGACAGAGCCCGACAGGGCCCGACAGAGCCCGACAGAGCCCGACAGAGCCCGACAGGGCCCAGTAGAGCCCGACAGAGCCCGACAGAGCCCGACAGAGCCCGACAGGGCCCGACAGAGCCCGACAGAGCCCGACAGCGCCCGACAGGGCCCAGTAGAGCCCGACAGAGCCCGACAGAGCCCGACAGGGCCCGAAAGAGCCCGACAGAGCCCGACAGATCCCGACAGGGCCCGACAGGGCCCAGTAGAGCCCGACAGAGCCCGACAGGGCCCGACAGAGCCCGACAGAGCCCGACAGGGCCCGACAGAGCCCGACAGGGCCCGACAGAGCCCGACAGAGCCCGACAGGGCCCGACAGGGCCCGACAGAGCCCGAGAGAGCCCGACAGAGCCCGACAGGGCCCGACAGAGGCCGACAGAGCCCGACAGGGCCCAGTAGAGCCCGACAGAGCCCGACAGAGCCCGACAGAGCCCGACAGAGCCCAGTAGAGCCCGACAGAGCCCGACAGAGCCCGACAGAGCCCGACAGGGCCCGACAGAGCCCGACAGGGCCCGACAGGGCCCGACAGAGCCCGACAGCGCCCGACAGGGCCCGACAGAGCCCGACAGGGCCCAGTAGAGCCCGACAGAGCCCGACAGAGCCCGACAGAGCCCAGTAGAGCCCGACAGAGCCTGACAGAGCCCGACAGAGCCCAGTAGAGCCCGACAGAGCCCGACAGGGCCCGACAGGGCCCGACAGGGCCCAGTAGAGCCCGACAGAGCCCGACAGAGCCCAGTAGAGCCCAGTAGAGCCCGACAGGGCCCGACAGGGCCCGACAGGGCCCAGCAGAGCCCGACAGAGCCCGACAGAGCCTGACAGAGCCCGACAGGGCCCGACAGGGCCCGACAGAGCCCGACAGAGCCCGACAGGGCCCAGTAGAACCCGACAGAGCCCGACAGAGCCCAGTAGAGCCCGACAGAACCCGACAGAGCCCGACAGAGCCCGACAGAGCCCAGTAGAGCCCGACAGAGCCCGACAGGGCCCGACAGGGCCCGACAGGGCCCAGTAGAGCCCGACAGAGCCCGACAGAGCCCAGTAGAGCCCAGTAGAGCCCGACAGAGCCCGACAGAGCCCGACAGAGCCCGACAGGGCCCGACAGAGCCCGACAGAGCCCGACAGGGCCCGACAGAGCCCGACAGGGCCCGACAGGGCCCAGTAGAGCCCGACAGAGCCCGACAGAGCCCAGTAGAGCCCGACAGAGCCCGACAGAGCCCGACAGAGCCCGACAGGGCCCGACAGAGCCCGACAGAGCCCGACAGGGCCCGACAGAGCCCGACAGGGCCCGACAGGGCCCAGTAGAGCCCGACAGAGCCCGACAGAGCCCAGTAGAGCCCAGTAGAGCCCGACAGGGCCCGACAGGGCCCGACAGGGCCCAGTAGAGCCCGACAGAGCCCGACAGAGCCTGACAGAGCCCGACAGGGACCGACAGGGCCCGACAGAGCCCGACAGAGCCCGACAGGGCCCAGTAGAGCCCGACAGAGCCCGACAGAGCCCGACAGAGCCCGACAGGGCCCAGTAGAGCCCGACAGAGCCCGATAGAGCCCGACAGAGCCCGACAGGACCCGACAGGGCACGACAGAGCCCGACAGAGCCCGACAGGGCCCAGTAGAGCCCGACAGAGCCCGACAGAGCCCGACAGGGCCCGACAGGGCCCGACAGAGCCCGACAGAGCCCGACAGGGCCCGACAGGGCCCGACCGAGCCCAGTAGAGCCTGACAGAGCCCGACAGAGCTCGACAGAGCCCGACAGGGCCCGACAGGGCCCGACAGGGCCCAGTAGAGCCCGACAGAGCCCGACAGAGCCCGACAGAGCCCGACAGGGCCCGACAGAGCCCGACAGAGCCCGACAGGGCCCGACAGAGCCCGACAGGGCCCGACAGAGCCCGACAGAGCCCGACAGGGCACGACAGAGCCCGACAGAGCCACACAGGGCCCGACAGAGCCCGACAGAGCCCGACAGAGCCCGACAGAACCCGACAGAGCCCGACAGAGCCTAGTAGAGCCCAGTAGAGCCCGACAGAGCCCGACAGAGCCCGACAGAGCCCGACAGGGCCCGACAGGGCCCAGTAGAGCCCGACAGAGCCCGACAGAACCCGTCAGAGCCCGACAGAGCCCGACAGAGCCCGACAGAGCCCGACAGAGTCCGACAGGGCCCAGTAGAGCCCGACAGAGCCCGACAGAGCCCGACAGAGCCCGACAGGGCCCGACAGAGCCCGACAGAGCCCGACAGGGCCCGACAGGGCCCAGTAGAGCCCGACAGAGCCCGAGAGGGCCCGACAGAGCCCGACAGAGCCCGACAGAGCCCGACAGAACCCGACAGGGCCCGACAGAGCCCGACAGAGCCCGACAGAGCCCGACAGGGCCCAGTAGAGCCCGACAGAGCCCGACAGAGCCCGACAGAACCCGACAGGGCCCAGTAGAGCCCGACAGAGCCCGACAGAGCCCGACAGAGCCCGACAGAGCCCGACAGGGCCCGACAGGGCCCAGTAGAGCCCGACAGAGCCCGACAGAGCCCGACAGGGCCCGACAGAGCCCAGTAGAGCCCGACAGAGCCCGACAGGGCCCGACAGAGCCCGACAGAGCCCGACAGAGCCCGACAGGGCCCAGTAGAGCCCGACAGAGCCCGACAGAGCCCGACAGAGCGCGACAGAGCCCGACAGGGCCCGACAGAGCCCGACAGAGCCCGACAGGGCCCGACAGGGCCCGACAGAGCCCGACAGGTCCCGACAGAGCCCGACAGAGCCCGACAGAGCCCGACAGGGCCGCGGCCCGACAGAGCCCGACAGAGCCCGACAGGGCCCAGTAGAGCCCGACAGAGCCCGACAGAGCCCGACAGAGCCCGACAGAGCCCAGTAGAGCCCGACAGAGCCCGACAGAGCCCGACAGAGCCCGACAGGGCCCGACAGAGCCCGACAGGGCCCGACAGGGCCCGACAGAGCCCGACAGAGCCCGACAGGGCCCGACAGAGCCCGACAGAGCCCGACAGGGTCCGACAGGGCCCGACAGAGCCCGACAGGGCCCGACAGGGCCCGACAGAGCCCAGTAGAGCCCGACAGAGCCCGACAGAGCCCGACAGAGCCCGACAGAACCCGACAGAGCCCGACAGAGTCCAGTAGAGCCCGACAGAGCCCGACAGAGCCCGACAGAGCCCGACAGGGCCCGACAGGGCCCGACACGGCCCAGTAGAGCCCGACAGAGCCCGACAGAGCCCGACAGAGCCCGACAGGGCCCGACAGGGCCCAGAAGAGCCCGACAGAGCCCGACAGAGCCCGACAGAGCCCGACAGAACCCGACAGAGCCAGACAGAACCCGACAGGGCCCGACAGAGCCCGACAGGGCCCAGTAGAGACCGACAGAGCCCGACAGAGCCCAGTAGAGCCCGACAGAGCCCGACAGGGCCCGACAGAGCCCGACAGAACACGACAGAGCCCGACAGAGACCAGTTGAGCCCGACAGAGCCCGACAGAGCCCGACAGAGCCCGACAGGGCCCGACAGGGCCCAGTAGAGCCCGACAGAGCCCGACAGAGCCCGACAGTGCCCGACAGGGCCCGACAGAGCCCGACAGAGCCCGACAGAGCCCGACAGGGCCCGACAGAGCCCGACAGGGCCCGACAGGGCCCAGTAGAGCCCGACAGAGCCCGACAGAGCCCGACAGAGCCCGACAGGGCCCGAGAGAGCTTGACAGAGCCCGACAGAGCCCGACAGCGCCCGACAGGGCCCAGTAGAGCCCGACAGAGCCTGACAGAGCCCGACAGAGCCCGACAGGGCCCGACAGAGCCCGACAGAGCCCGACAGAGCCCAGTAGAGCCCGACAGAGCCCGACAGGGCCCGACAGAGCCCGACAGAGCCCGACAGAGCCCGACAGAGCCCGACAGGGCCCAGTAGAGCCCGACAGGGCCCGACAGAGTCCGACAGGGCCCGACAGAGCCCGACAGAGCCCGACAGGGCCCGACAGGGCCCGACAGAGCCCGACAGGTCCCGACAGAGCCCGACAGAGCCCGACAGAGCCCGACAGGGCCCGACAGAGCCCGACAGAGCCCGACAGGGCCCAGTAGAGCCCGACAGAGCCCGACAGAGCCCGACAGAGCCCGACAGAGCCCAGTAGAGCCCGACAGAGCCCGACAGAGCCCGACAGAGCCCGACAGGGCCCGACAGAGCCCGACAGGGCCCGACAGGGCCCGACAGAGCCCGACAGGGCCCGACAGGGCCCGACAGAGCCCGACAGGGCCCGACAGGGCCCGACAGAGCCCAGTAGAGCCCGACAGAGCCCGACAGAGCCCGACAGAACCCGACAGAGCCCGACAGAGCCGACAGAGCCCGACAGGGCCCGACAGGGCCCAGTAGAGCCCGACAGAGCCCGACAGAGCCCGACAGAGCCCGACAGGGCCCAGTAGAGCCCGACAGAGCCCGACAGAGCCCGACAGGGCCCGACAGGGCCCGACAGAGCCCGACAGAGCCCGACAGGGCCCGACAGGGCCCGGACAGAGCCCAGTAGAGCCTGACAGAGCCCGACAGAGCTCGACAGAGCCCGACAGGGCCCGACAGGGCCCGACAGGGCCCAGTAGAGCCCGACAGAGCCCGACAGAGCCCGACAGAGCCCGACAGGGCCCGACAGAGCCCGACAGAGCCCGACAGGGCCCGACAGAGCCCGACAGGGCCCGACAGAGCCCGACAGAGCCCGACAGGGCACGACAGAGCCCGACAGAGCCACACAGGGCCCGACAGAGCCCGACAGAGCCCGACAGAGCCCGACAGAACCCGACAGAGCCCGACAGAGCCTAGTAGAGCCCAGTAGAGCCCGACAGAGCCCGACAGAGCCCGACAGAGCCCGACAGGGCCCGACAGGGCCCAGTAGAGCCCGACAGAGCCCGACAGAACCCGTCAGAGCCCGACAGAGCCCGACAGAGCCCCGACAGAGCCCGACAGAGTCCGACAGGGCCCAGTAGAGCCCGACAGAGCCCGACAGAGCCCGACAGAGCCCGACAGGCCCGACAGAGCCCGACAGAGCCCGACAGGGCCCGACAGGGCCCAGTAGAGCCCGACAGAGCCCGAGAGGGCCCGACAGAGCCCGACAGAGCCCGACAGAGCCCGACAGAACCCGACAGGGCCCGACAGAGCCCGACAGAGCCCGACAGAGCCCGACAGGGCCCAGTAGAGCCCGACAGAGCCCGACAGAGCCCGACAGAACCCGACAGGGCCCAGTAGAGACCGACAGAGCCCGACAGAGCCCGACAGAGCCCGACAGAGCCCGACAGGGCCCGACAGGGCCCAGTACAGCCCGACAGAGCCCGACAGAGCCCGACAGGGCCCGACAGAGCCCAGTAGAGCCCGACAGAGCCCGACAGGGCCCGACAGAGCCCGACAGAGCCCGACAGAGCCCGACAGAGCCCGACAGGGCCCAGTAGAGCCCGACAGAGCCCGACAGAGCCCGACAGAGCGCGACAGAGCCCGACAGGGCCCGACAGAGCCCGACAGAGCCCGACAGGGCCCGACAGGGCCCGACAGAGCCCGACAGGTCCGACAGAGCCCGACAGAGCCCGACAGAGCCCGACAGGGCCCGACAGAGCCCGACAGAGCCCGACAGGGCCCAGTAGAGCCCGACAGAGCCCGACAGAGCCCGACAGAGCCCGACAGAGCCAGTAGAGCCCGACAGAGCCCGACAGAGCCCGACAGAGCCCGACAGGGCCCGACAGAGCCCGACAGGGCCCGACAGGGCCCGACAGAGCCCGACAGAGCCCGACAGGGCCCGACAGAACCCGACAGAGCCCGACAGGGTCCGACAGGGCCCGACAGAGCCCGACAGGGCCCGACAGGGCCCGACAGAGCCCAGTAGAGCCCGACAGAGCCCGACAGAGCCCGACAGAGCCCGACAGAACCCGACAGAGCCCGACAGAGTCCAGTAGAGCCCGACAGAGCCCGACAGAGCCCGACAGAGCCCGACAGGGCCCGACAGGGCCCGACACGGCCCAGTAGAGCCCGACAGAGCCCGACAGAGCCCGACAGAGCCCGACAGGGCCCGACAGGGCCCAGAAGAGCCCGACAGAGCCCGACAGAGCCCGACAGAGCCCGACAGAACCCGACAGAGCCAGACAGAACCCGACAGGGCCCGACAGAGCCCGACAGGGCCCAGTAGAGACCGACAGAGCCCGACAGAGCCCAGTAGAGCCGACAGAGCCGACAGGGCCGACAGAGCCCGACAGAACACGACAGAGCCCGACAGAGACCAGTTGAGCCCGACAGAGCCCGACAGAGCCCGACAGAGCCCGACAGGGCCCGACAGGGCCCAGTAGAGCCCGACAGAGCCCGACAGAGCCCGACAGTGCCCGACAGGGCCCGACAGAGCCCGACAGAGCCCGACAGAGCCCGACAGGGCCCGACAGAGCCCGACAGGGCCCGACAGGGCCCAGTAGAGCCCGACAGAGCCCGACAGAGCCCGACAGAGCCCGACAGGGCCCGAGAGAGCTTGACAGAGCCCGACAGAGCCCGACAGCGCCCGACAGGGCCCAGTAGAGCCCGACAGAGCCTGACAGAGCCCGACAGAGCCCGACAGGGCCCGACAGAGCCCGACAGAGCCCGACAGAGCCCAGTAGAGCCCGACAGAGCCCGACAGGGCCCGACAGAGCCCGACAGAGCCCGACAGAGCCCGACAGAGCCCGACAGGGCCCAGTAGAGCCCGACAGGGCCCGACAGAGCCCGACAGGGCCCGACAGAGCCCGACAGAGCCCGACAGGGCCCGACAGGGCCGACAGAGCCCGACAGGTCCCGACAGAGCCCGACAGAGCCCGACAGAGCCCGACAGGGCCCGACAGAGCCCGACAGAGCCCGACAGGGCCCAGTAGAGCCCGACAGAGCCCGACAGAGCCCGACAGAGCCCGACAGAGCCCAGTAGAGCCCGACAGAGCCCGACAGAGCCCGACAGAGCCCGACAGGGCCCGACAGAGCCCGACAGGGCCCGACAGGGCCCGACAGAGCCCGACAGAGCCCGACAGGGCCCGACAGAGCCCGACAGGGCCCGACAGGGCCCGACAGAGCCCGACAGGGCCCGACAGGGCCCGACAGAGCCCAGTAGAGCCCGACAGAGCCCGACAGAGCCCGACAGAGCCCGACAGAACCCGACAGAGCCCGACAGAGCCCGACAGAGCCCGACAGGGCCCGACAGGGCCCGACAGGGCCCAGTAGAGCCCGACAGAGCCCGACAGAGCCCGACAGAGCCCGACAGGGCCCGACAGGGCCCAGAAGAGCCCGACAGAGCCCGACAGAGCCCGACAGAGCCCGACAGAACCCGACAGAGCCCGACAGAGCCCGAGAGAGCCCGACAGGGCCCGACAGGGCCCGACAGAGCCCGACAGGGCCCAGTAGAGACCGACAGAGCCCGACAGAGCCCAGTAGAGCCCGACAGAGCCCGACAGAGCCCGACAGAGCCCGACAGAACCCGACAGAGCCCGACAGAGACCAGTTGAGCCCGACAGAGCCCGACAGAGCCCGACAGAGCCCGACAGGGCCCGACAGGGCCCAGTAGAGCCCGACAGAGCCCGACAGAGCCCGACAGAGCCCGACAGGGCCCGACAGAGCCCGACAGAGCCCGACAGAGCCCGACAGGGCCCGACAGGGCCCAGTAGAGCCCGACAGAGCCCGACAGAGCCCAGTAGAGCCCAGTAGAGCCCGACAGGGCCCGACAGGGCCCAGTAGAGCCCGACAGAGCCCGACAGAGCCTGACAGAGCCCGACAGGGACCGACAGGGCCCGACAGAGCCCGATAGAGCCCGACAGGGCCCAGTAGAGCCCGACAGAGCCCGACAGAGCCCGACAGAGCCCGACAGGGCCCAGTAGAGCCCGACAGAGCCCGACAGAGCCCGACAGGGCCCGACAGGGCCCGACAGAGCCTGACAGAGCCCGACAGGGCCCGACAGAGCCCGACAGAGCCCGACAGGGCCCAGTAGAGCCCGACAGAGCCCGACAGAGCCCGACAGGGCCCGACAGGGCCCGACAGAGCCCGAGAGAGCCCGACAGGGCCCGACAGGGCCCGACAGAGCCCAGTAGAGCCCGACAGAGCCCGACAGAGCCCGACAGGGCCCGACAGGGCCCGACAGGGCCCAGTAGAGCCCGACAGAGCCCGACAGAGCCCGACAGAGCCCGACAGGGCCCGACAGAGCCCTACAGAGCCCGACAGGGCCCGACAGGGCCCGACAGAGCCCGACAGGGCCCGACAGGGCACGACAGAGCCCGACAGAGACCGACGGGGCCCGACAGAGCCCGACAGAGCCCGACAGAGCCCGACAGAACCCGACAGAGCCCGACAGAGCCCAGTAGAGCCCAGTAGAGCCCGACAGAGCCCGACAGAGCCCGACAGAGCCCGACAGGGCCCGACAGGGCCCGACAGAGCCCGACAGGGCCCGACAGAGCCCGACAGAGCCCGACAGGGCCCGACTGAGCCCCACAGAGCCCGACAGGGCCCGACAGAGCCCGACAGAGCCCGACAGAGCCCGACAGAACCCGACAGAGCCCGACAGAGCCCAGTAGAGCCCAGTAGAGCCCGACAGAGCCCGACAGAGCCCGACAGAGCCCGACAGGGCCCGACAGGGCCCAGTAGAGCCCGACACAGCCCGAAAGAACCCGTCAGAGCCCGACAGAGCCCGACAGAGCCCGACAGAGCCCGACAGAGTCCGACAGGGCCCAGTAGAGCCCGACAGAGCCCGAAAGAACCCGTCAGAGCCCGACAGAGCCCGACAGAGCCCGACAGAGCCCGACAGAGCCCGACAGAGCCCAGTAGAGCCCAGTAGAGCCCGACAGAGCCCGACAGAGCCCGACAGAGCCCGATAGGGCCCGACAGGGCCCAGTAGAGCCCGACAGAGCCCGACAGAACCCGTCAGAGCCCGACAGAGCCCGACAGAGCCCGACAGAGCCCGACAGAGTCCGACAGGGCCCAGTAGAGCCCGACAGAGCCCGACAGAGCCCGACAGAGCCCGACAGGGCCCGACAGAGCCCGACAGAGCCCGACAGGGCCCGACAGGGCCCAGTAGAGCCCGACAAAGCCCGAGAGGGCCCGACAGAGCCCGACAGAGCCCGACAGAGCCCGACAGAACCCGACAGGGCCCGACAGAGCCCGACAGAGCCCGACAGAGCCCGACAGGGCCCAGTAGAGCCCGACAGAGCCCGACAGAGCCCGACAGAGCCCGACAGAGCCCAGTAGAGCCCGACAGAGCCCGACAGAGCCCGACAGAGCCCGACAGGGCCCGACAGAGCCCGACAGGGCCTGACAGGGCCCGACAGAGCCCGACAGAGCCCGACAGAGCCCGACAGGGCCCGACAGAGCCCGACAGAGCCCGACAGGGCCCGACAGGGCCCGACAGAGCCCGACAGGGCCCGACAGGGCCCGACAGAGCCCAGTAGAGCCCGACAGAGCCCGACAGAGCCCGACAGAGCCCGACAGAACCCGACAGAGCCCGACAGAGCCCGACAGGGCCCGACAGGGCCCGACAGAGCCCAGTAGAGCCCGACAGGGCCCAGTAGAGCCCGACAGAGCCCGACAGAACCCGACAGAGCCCGACAGAGACCAGTTGAGCCCGACAGAGCCCGACAGAGCCCGACAGAGCCCGACAGGGCCCGACAGGCCCCAGTAGAGCCCGACAGAGCCCGACAGAGCCCGACAGAGCCCGACAGGGCCCGACAGAGCCCGACAGAGCCCGACAGGGCCCAGTAGAGCCCGAGAGAGCCCGACAGAGCCCAGTAGAGCCCAGTAGAGCCCGACAGGGCCCGACAGGGCCCGACAGGGCCCAGTAGAGCCCGACAGAGCCCGACAGAGCCTGACAGAGCCCGACAGGGACTGACAGGGCCCGACAGAGCCCGACAGAGCCCGACAGGGCCCAGTAGAGCCCGACAGAGCCCGACAGATCCCAGTAGAGCCCAGTAGAGCCCGAGAGGGCCCGACAGGGCCCGACAGGGCCCAGTAGAGCCCGACAGAGCCCGACAGAGCCTGACAGAGCCCGACAGGGCCCGACAGGGCCCGACAGAGCCCGACAGAGCCCGACAGGGCCCAGTAGAGCCCGACAGAGCCCGACAGAGCCCGACAGAGCCCGACAGAGCCCGACAGGGCCCAGTAGAGCCCGACAGAGCTCGACAGAGCCCGACAGGGCCCGACAGGGCCCGACAGAGCCTGACAGAGCCCGACAGGGCCCAGTAGAGCCCGACAGAGCCCGACAGAGCCCGACAGGGCCCGACAGGGCCCGACAGAGTCCGACAGATCCCGACAGGGCCCGACAGGGCCCGACAGGGCCCAGTAGAGCCCAACAGAGCCCGACAGGGCCCAACAGAGCCCGACAGAGCCCGACAGGGCCCAGTAGAGCCCGACAGAGCCCGACAGAGCCCGACAGAGCCCGACAGGGCCCGAGAGAGCTTGACAGAGCCCGACAGAGCCCGACAGCGCCCGACAGGGCCCAGTAGAGCCCGACAGAGCCCGACAGAGCCCGACAGAGCCCTACAGAGCCCAGTAGAGCCCGACAGAGCCCGACAGGGCCCGACAGAGCCCGACAGAGCCCGACAGAGCCCGACAGGGCCCAGTAGAGCCCAACAGAGCCCGACAGAGCCCGACAGAGCCCGACAGGGCCCGACAGAGCCCGACAGAGCCCGACAGGGCCCGACAGGGCCCGACAGAGCCCGACAGGTCCCGACAGAGCCCGACAGAGCCCGACAGAGCCCGACAGGGCCCGACAGAGCCCGACAGGGCCCAGTAGAGCCCGACAGAGCCCGACAGAGCCCGACAGAGCCCAGTAGAGCCCGACAGAGCCCGACAGAGCCCGACAGAGCCCGACAGGGCCCGACAGAGCCCGACAGGGCCCGACAGGGCCTGACAGAGCCCGACAGAGCCCGACAGAGCCCGACAGGGCCCGACAGAGCCCGACAGAGCCCGACAGGGCCCGACAGAGCCCGACAGAGCCCGACAGGGCCCGACAGGGCCCGACAGAGCCCGACAGGGCCCGACAGGGCCCGACAGAGCCCAGTAGAGCCCGACAGAGCCCGACAGAGCCCGACAGAGCCCGACAGAGCCCGACAGAGTCCAGTAGAGTCCGACAGAGCCCGACAGAGCCCGACAGAGCCCGACAGGGCCCGACAGAGCCCGACAGAGCCCGACAGGGCCCGACAGGGCCCAGAAGAGCCCGACAGAGCCCGAAAGAGCCCGACAGAGCCCGACAGAACCCGACAGAGCCCGACAGAGCTCGACAGAGCCCGACAGGGCCCGACAGGGCCCGACAGAGCCCGACAGGGCCCAGTAGAGACCGACAGAGCCCGACAGAGCCCAGTAGAGCCCGACAGAGCCCGACAGAGCCCAACAGAGCCCGACAGAACCCGACAGAGCCCGACAGAGACCAGTTGAGCCCGACAGAGCCCGACAGAGCCCGACAGAGCCCGACAGGGCCCGACAGGGCCCAGTAGAGCCCGACAGATCCCGACAGAGCCCGACAGAGCCCGACAGGGCCCGACAGAACCCGACAGAGCCCGACAGAGCCCGACAGGGCCCAGTAGAGCCCGACAGAGCCCGACAGAGCCCAGTAGAGCCCAGTAGAGTCCGACAGGGCCCGACAGGGCCCGACAGGGCCCAGTAGAGCCCGACAGAGCCCGACAGAGCCTGACAGGAGCCCGACAGGGACCGACAGGGCCCGACAGAGCCCGACAGAGCCCGACAGGGCCCAGTAGAGCCCGACAGAGCCCGACAGAGCCCGACAGAGCCCGACAGGGCCCAGTAGAGCCCGACAGAGCCCGACAGAGCCTGACAGAGCCCGTCAGGGCCCGACAGGGCCCGACAGAGCCTGACAGAGCCCGACAGGGCCCGACAGAACCCGACAAAGCCCGACAGGGCCCAGTAGAGCCCGACAGAGCCCGACAGAGCCCGACAGGGCCCGACAGGGCCCGACAGAGCCCGACAGAGCCCGACAGGGCCCGACAGGGCCCGACAGAGCCCAGTAGAGCCCGACAGAGCCCGACAGAGCCTGACAGAGCCCGACAGGGCCCGACAGAGCCCGACAGAGCCCGACAGGGCCCGACAGGGCCTGACAGGGCCCAGTAGAGCCCGAAAGAGCCCGACAGAGCCCAGTAGAGCCCAGTAGAGCCCGACAGGGCCCGACAGGGCCGACAGGGCCCAGCAGAGCCCGACAGAGCCCGACAGAGCCTGACAGAGCCCGACAGGGCCCGACAGGGCCCGACAGAGCCCGACAGAGCCCGACAGGGCCCAGTAGAGCCCGACAGAGCCCGACAGAGCCCGACAGGGCCCAGTAGAGCCCGACAGAGCCCGACAGAGCCCGACAGAGCCCGACAGGGCCCGACAGAGCCCTACAGAGCCCGACAGGGCCCGACAGGGCCCGACAGAGCCCGACAGGGCCCGACAGGGCACGACAGAGCCCGACAGAGACCGACGGGGCCCGACAGAGCCCGACAGAGCCCGACAGAGCCCGACAGAACCGACAGAGCCCGACAGAGCCCAGTAGAGCCCAGTAGAGCCCGACAGAGCCCGACAGAGCCCGACAGAGCCCGACAGGGCCCGACAGGGCCCGACAGAGCCCGACAGGGCCCGACAGAGCTCGACAGGGCCCGACAGAGCCCGACAGAGCCCGACAGGGCCCGACTGAGCCCGACAGAGCCCGACAGGGCCCGACAGAGCCCGACAGAGCCCGACAGAGCCCGACAGAACCCGACAGAGCCCGACAGAGCCCAGTAGAGCCCAGTAGAGCCCGACAGAGCCCGACAGAGCCCGACAGAGCCCGACAGGGCCCGACAGGGCCCAGTAGAGCCCGACACAGCCCGAAAGAACCCGTCAGAGCCCGACAGAGCCCGACAGAGCCCGACAGAGCCCGACAGAGTCCGACAGGGCCCAGTAGAGCCCGACAGAGCCCGAAAGAACCCGTCAGAGCCCGACAGAGCCCGACAGAGCCCGACAGAGCCCGACAGAGCCCAGTAGAGCCCAGTAGAGCCCGACAGAGCCCGACAGAGCCCGACAGAGCCCGATAGGGCCCGACAGGGCCCAGTAGAGCCCGACAGAGCCCGACAGAACCCGTCAGAGCCCGACAGAGCCCGACAGAGCCCGACAGAGCCCGACAGAGTCCGACAGGGCCCAGTAGAGCCCGACAGAGCCCGACAGAGCCCGACAGAGCCCGACAGAGCCCGACAGGGCCCGACAGAGCCCGACAGGGCCCGACAGGGCCCGACAGGGCCCAGTAGAGCCCGACAAAGCCCGAGAGGGCCCGACAGAGCCCGACAGAGCCCGACAGAGCCCGACAGAACCCGACAGGGCCCGACAGAGCCCGACAGAGCCCGACAGAGCCCGACAGGGCCCAGTAGAGCCCGACAGAGCCCGACAGAGCCCGACAGAACCCGACAGGGCCCAGTAGAGCCCGACAGAGCCCGACAGAGCCCGACAGAGCCCGACAGGGCCCGAGAGAGCTTGACAGAGCCCGACAGAGCCCGACAGCGCCCGACAGGGCCCAGTAGAGCCCGACAGAGCCCGACAGAGCCCGACAGAGCCCGACAGGGCCCGACAGAGCCCGACAGAGCCCGACAGAGCCCAGTAGAGCCCGACAGAGCCCGACAGGGCCCGACAGAGCGCGACAGAGCCCGACAGAGCCCGACAGAGCCCGACAGAACCCGACAGGGCCCGACAGGGCCCAGTAGAGCCCGACAGAGCCCGACAGAGCCCGACAGAGCCCGACAGGGCCCGACAGAGCCCGACAGGGCCCGACAGGGCCCGACAGAGCCCGACCGAGCCCGACAGAGCCCGACAGGGCCCGACAGAGCCCGACAGAGCCCGACAGGGCCCGACAGGGCCCGACAGAGCCCGACAGGGCCCGACAGGGCCCGACAGAGCCCAGTAGAGCCCGACAGAGCCCGACAGAGCCCGACAGAGCCCGACAGAACCCGACAGAGCCCGACAGAGCCCGACAGGGCCCGACAGGGCCCGACAGAGCCCAGTAGAGCCCGACAGAGCCGACAGAGCCCGACAGAGCCCGACAGAACCCGACAGAGCCCGACAGAGACCAGTTGAGCCCGACAGAGCCCGACAGAGCCCGACAGAGCCCGACAGGGCCCGACAGGGCCCAGTAGAGCCCGACAGAGCCCGACAGAGCCCGACAGAGCCCGACAGGGCCCGACAGAGCCCGACAGAGCCCGACAGAGCCCGACAGGGCCCAGTAGAGCCCCGAGAGAGCCCGACAGAGCCCAGTAGAGCCCAGTAGAGCCCGACAGGGCCCGACAGGGCCCGACAGGGCCCAGTAGAGCCCGACAGAGCCCGACAGAGCCTGACAGAGCCCGACAGGGACCGACAGGGCCCGACAGAGCCCGACAGAGCCCAACAGGGCCCAGTAGAGCCCGACAGAGCCCGACAGATCTCAGTAGAGCCCAGTAGAGCCCGACAGGGCCCGACAGGGCCCGACAGGGCCCAGTAGAGCCCGACAGAGTGTGTATCTCTCCCGACAGAGCCTGACAGAGCCCGACAGGGACCGACAGGGCCCGACAGAGCCCGACAGAGCCCGACAGGGCCCAGTAGAGCCCGACAGAGCCCGACAGAGCCCGACAGAGCCCGACAGAGCCCGACAGGGCCCAGTAGAGCCCACAGAGCCCGACAGAGCCCGACAGGGCCCGACAGGGCCCCACAGAGCCCGACAGGTCCTGACAGAGCCCGACAGAGCCCGACAGAGCCCGACAGGGCCCGACAGAGCCCGACAGAGCCCGACAGGGCCCAGTAGAGCCCGACAGAGCCCGACAGAGCCCGACAGAGCCCGACAGAGCCCAGTAGAGCCCGACAGAGCCCGACAGAGCCCGACAGAGCCCGACAGGGCCCGACAGAGCCCGACAGGGCCCGACAGAGCCCGACAGAGCCCGACAGAGCCCGACAGGGCCCGACAGAGCCCGACAGAGCCCGACAGGGCCCGACAGGGCCCGACAGAGCCCGACAGGGCCCGACAGGGCCCGACAGAGCCCAGTAGAGCCCGACAGAGCCCGACAGAGCCCGACAGAGCCCGACAGAACCCGACAGAGCCCGACAGAGCCCGACAGGGCCCGACAGGGCCCGACAGAGCCCAGTAGAGCCCGACAGGGCCCAGTAGAGCCCGACAGAGCCCGACAGAACCCGACAGAGCCCGACAGAGACCATTTGAGCCCGACAGAGCCCGACAGAGCCCGACAGAGCCCGACAGGGCCCGACAGGGCCCAGTAGAGCCCGACAGAGCCCGACAGAGCCCGACAGAGCCCGACAGGGCCCGACAGAGCCCGACAGAGCCCGACAGGGCCCAGTAGAGCCCGAGAGAGCCCGACAGAGCCCAGTAGAGCCCAGTAGAGCCCGACAGGGCCCGACAGGGCCCGACAGGGCCCAGTAGAGCCCGACAGAGCCCGACAGAGCCTGACAGAGCCCGACAGGGACCGACAGGGCCCGACAGAGCCCGACAGAGCCCGACAGGGCCCAGTAGAGCCCGACAGAGCCCGACAGATCCCAGTAGAGCCCAGTAGAGCCCGACAGGGCCCGACAGGGCCCGACAGGGCCCAGTAGAGCCCGACAGAGCCCGACAGAGCCTGACAGAGCCCGACAGGGCCCGACAGGGCCCGACAGAGCCCGACAGAGCCCGACAGGGCCCAGTAGAGCCCGACAGAGCCCGACAGAGCCCGACAGAGCCCGACAGAGCCCGACAGGGCCCAGTAGAGCCCGACAGAGCCCGACAGAGCTTGACAGGGCCCGACAGGGCCCGACAGAGCCTGACAGAGCCCGACAGGGCCCGACAGAGCCCGACAGAGCCCGACAGGGCCCAGTAGAGCCCGACAGAGCCCGACAGAGCCCGACAGGGCCCGACAGAGCCCGACAGAGCCCGACAGGGCCCGACAGGGCCCGACAGAGCCCGACAGGTCCCGACAGAGCCCGACAGAGCCCGACAGAGCCCGACAGGGCCCGACAGAGCCCGACAGGGGCCAGTAGAGCCCGACAGAGCCCGACAGAGCCCGACAGAGCCCAGTAGAGCCCGACAGAGCCCGACAGAGCCCGACAGAGCCCGACAGGGCCCGACAGAGCCCGACAGGGCCCGACAGGGCCTGACAGAGCCCGACAGAGCCCGACAGAGCCCGACAGGGCCCGACAGAGCCCGACAGAGCCCGACAGGGCCCGACAGAGCCCGACCGAGCCCGACAGGGCCCGACAGGGCCCGACAGAGCCCGACAGGGCCCGACAGGGCCCGACAGAGCCCAGTAGAGCCCGACAGAGCCCGACAGAGCCCGACAGAGCCCGACAGAACCCGACAGAGCCCGACAGAGTCCAGTAGAGTCCGACAGAGCCCGACAGAGCCCGACAGAGCCCGACAGGGCCCGACAGAGCCCGACAGAGCCCGACAGGGCCCGACAGGGCCCAGAAGAGCCCGACAGAGCCCGAAAGAGCCCGACAGAGCCCGACAGAACCCGACAGAGCCCGACAGAGCTCGACAGAGCCCGACAGGGCCCGACAGGGCCCGACAGAGCCCGACAGGGCCCAGTAGAGACCGACAGAGCCCGACAGAGCCCAGTAGAGCCCGACAGAGCCCGACAGAGCCCAACAGAGCCCGACAGAACCCGACAGAGCCCGACAGAGACCAGTTGAGCCCGACAGAGCCCGACAGAGCCCGACAGAGCCCGACAGAGCCCGACAGAGCCCGACAGGGCCCGACAGAGCCCGACAGAGCCCAACAGGGCCCAGTAGAGCCCGACAGAGCCCGACAGAGCCCAGTAGAGCCCAGTAGAGTCCGACAGGGCCCGACAGGGCCCGACAGGGCCCAGTAGAGCCCGACAGAGCCCGACAGAGCCTGACAGAGCCCGACAGGGACCGACAGGGCCCGACAGAGCCCGACAGAGCCCGACAGGGCCCAGTAGAGCCCGACAGAGCCCGACAGAGCCCAGTAGAGCCCAGTAGAGCCCGACAGGGCCCGACAGGGCCCGACAGGGCCCAGTAGAGCCCGACAGAGCCCGACAGAGCCTGACAGAGCCCGACAGGGACCGACAGGGCCCGACAGAGCCCGACAGAGCCCGACAGGGCCCAGTAGAGCCCGACAGAGCCCGACAGAGCCCGACAGAGCCCGACAGGGCCCAGTAGAGCCCGACAGAGCCCGACAGAGCCTGACAGAGCCCGTCAGGGCCCGACACGGCCCGACAGAGCCTGACAGAGCCCGACAGGGCCCGACAGAACCCGACAAAGCCCGACAGGGCCCAGTAGAGCCCGACAGAGCCCGACAGAGCCCGACAGGGCCCGACAGGGCCCGACAGAGCCCGACAGAGCCCGACAGGGCCCGACAGGGCCCGACAGAGCCCAGTAGAGCCCGACAGAGCCCGACAGAGCCCGACAGAGCCCGACAGGGCCCGACAGAGCCCGACAGAGCCCGACAGGGCCCGACAGGGCCCGACAGGGCCCAGTAGAGCCCGAAAGAGCCCGACAGAGCCCAGTAGAGCCCAGTAGAGCCCGACAGGGCCCGACAGGGCCCGACAGGGCCCAGAAGAGCCCGACAGAGCCCGACAGAGCCTGACAGAGCCCGACAGGGCCCGACAGGGCCCGACAGAGCCCGACAGAGCCCGACAGGGCCCAGTAGAGCCCGACAGAGCCCGACAGAGCCCGACAGGGCCCAGTAGAGCCCGACAGAGCCCGACAGAGCCCGACAGAGCCCGACAGGGCCCGACAGAGCCCTACAGAGCCCGACAGGGCCCGACAGGGCCCGACAGAGCCCGACAGGGCCCGACAGGGCACGACAGAGCCCGACAGAGACCGACGGGGCCCGACAGAGCCCGACAGAGCCCGACAGAGCCCGACAGAACCCGACAGAGCCCGACAGAGCCCAGTAGAGCCCAGTAGAGCCCGACAGAGCCCGACAGAGCCCGACAGAGCCCGACAGGGCCCGACAGGGCCCGACAGAGCCCGACAGGGCCCGACAGAGCCCGACAGGGCCCGACAGAGCTCGACAGGGCCCGACAGAGCCCGACAGAGCCCGACAGGGCCCGACTGAGCCCGACAGAGCCCGACAGGGCCCGACAGAGCCCGACAGAGCCCGACAGAGCCCGACAGAACCCGACAGAGCCCGACAGAGCCCAGTAGAGCCCAGTAGAGCCCGACAGAGCCCGACAGAGCCCGACAGAGCCCGACAGGGCCCGACAGGGCCCAGTAGAGCCCGACACAGCCCGAAAGAACCCGTCAGAGCCCGACAGAGCCCGACAGAGCCCGACAGAGCCCGACAGAGTCCGACAGGGCCCAGTAGAGCCCGACAGAGCCCGAAAGAACCCGTCAGAGCCCGACAGAGCCCGACAGAGCCCGACAGAGCCCGACAGAGCCCAGTAGAGCCCAGTAGAGCCCGACAGAGCCCGACAGAGCCCGACAGAGCCCGATAGGGCCCGACAGGGCCCAGTAGAGCCCGACAGAGCCCGACAGAACCCGTCAGAGCCCGACAGAGCCCGACAGAGCCCGACAGAGCCCGACAGAGTCCGACAGGGCCCAGTAGAGCCCGACAGAGCCCGACAGAGCCCGACAGAGCCCGACAGGGCCCGACAGAGCCCGACAGAGCCCGACAGGGCCCGACAGGGCCCAGTAGAGCCCGACAAAGCCCGAGAGGGCCCGACAGAGCCCGACAGAGCCCGACAGAGCCCGACAGAACCCGACAGGGCCCGACAGAGCCCGACAGAGCCCGACAGAGCCCGACAGGGCCCAGTAGAGCCCGACAGAGCCCGACAGAGCCCGACAGAACCCGACAGGGCCCAGTAGAGCCCGACAGAGCCCGACAGAGCCCGACAGAGCCCGACAGGGCCCGAGAGAGCTTGACAGAGCCCGACAGAGCCCGACAGCGCCCGACAGGGCCCAGTAGAGCCCGACAGAGCCCGACAGAGCCCGACAGAGCCCGACAGGGCCCGACAGAGCCCGACAGAGCCCGACAGAGCCCAGTAGAGCCCGACAGAGCCCGACAGGGCCCGACAGAGCGCGACAGAGCCCGACAGAGCCCGACAGGGCCCGACAGGGCCCGACAGGGCCCGACAGGGCCCAGTAGAGCCCGACAGAGCCCGACAGAGCCCGACAGAGCCCGACAGGGCCCGACAGAGCCCGACAGGGCCCGACAGGGCCCGACAGAGCCCGACCGAGCCCGACAGAGCCCGACAGGGCCCGACAGAGCCCGACAGAGCCCGACAGGGCCCGACAGGGCCCGACAGAGCCCGACAGGGCCCGACAGGGCCCGACAGAGCCCAGTAGAGCCCGACAGAGCCCGACAGAGCCCGACAGAGCCCGACAGAACCCGACAGAGCCCGACAGAGCCCGACAGGGCCCGACAGGGCCCGACAGAGCCCAGTAGAGCCCGACAGAGCCCGACAGAGCCCGACAGAGCCCGACAGAACCCGACAGAGCCCGACAGAGACCAGTTGAGACCGACAGAGCCCGACAGAGCCCGACAGAGCCCGACAGGGCCCGACAGGGCCCAGTAGAGCCCGACAGAGCCCGACAGAGCCCGACAGAGCCCGACAGGGCCCAACAGAGCCCGACAGAGCCCGACAGAGCCCGACAGGGCCCAGTAGAGCCCGAGAGAGCCCGACAGAGCCCAGTAGAGCCCAGTAGAGCCCGACAGGGCCCGACAGGGCCCGACAGGGCCCAGTAGAGCCCGACAGAGCCCGACAGAGCCTGACAGAGCCCGACAGGGACCGACAGGGCCCGACAGAGCCCGACAGAGCCCGACAGGGCCCAGTAGAGCCCGACAGAGCCCGACAGATCCCAGTAGAGCCCAGTAGAGCCCGACAGGGCCCGACAGGGCCCGACAGGGCCCAGTAGAGCCCGACAGAGCCCGACAGAGCCTGACAGAGCCCGACAGGGACCGACAGGGCCCGACAGAGCCCGACAGAGCCCGACAGGGCCCAGTAGAGCCCGACAGAGCCCGACAGAGCCCGACAGAGCCGGACAGAGCCCGACAGGGCCCAGTAGAGCCCGACAGAGCCCGACAGAGCCCGACAGAGCCCGACAGGGCCCGACAGGGCCCGACAGAGCCTGACAGAGCCCGACAGGGCCCGACAGAGCCCGACAGAGCCCGACAGGGCCCAGTAGAGCCCGACAGAGCCCGACAGAGCCCGACAGGGCCCGACAGGGCCCGACAGAGTCCGACAGAGCCCGACAGGGCCCGACAGGGCCCGACAGGGCCCAGTAGAGCCCGACAGAGCCCGACAGGGCCCGACAGAGCCCGACAGAGCCCGACAGGGCCCAGTAGAGCCCGACAGAGCCCGACAGAGCCCGACAGAGCCCGACAGGGCCCGAGAGAGCTTGACAGAGCCCGACAGAGCCCGACAGCGCCCGACAGGGCCCAGTAGAGCCCGACAGAGCCCGACAGAGCCCGACAGAGCCCTACAGAGCCCAGTAGAGCCCGACAGAGCCCGACAGGGCCCGACAGAGCCCGACAGAGCCCGACAGAGCCCGACAGGGCCCAGTAGAGCCCAACAGAGCCCGACAGAGCCCGACGGAGCCCGACAGGGCCCGACAGAGCCCGACAGAGCCCGACAGGGCCCGACAGGGCCCGACAGAGCCCGACAGGTCCCAACAGAGCCCGACAGAGCCCGACAGAGCCCGACAGGGCCCGACAGAGCCCGACAGGGCCCAGTAGAGCCCGACAGAGCCCGACAGAGCCCGACAGAGCCCGACAGAGCCCAGTAGAGCCCGACAGAGCCCGACAGAGCCCGACAGAGCCCGACAGGGCCCGACAGAGCCCGACAGGGCCCGACAGGGCCTGACAGAGCCCGACAGAGCCCGACAGAGCCCGACAGGGCCCGACAGAGCCCGACAGAGCCCGACAGGGCCCGACAGAGCCCGACAGAGCCCGACAGGGCCCGACAGGGCCCGACAGAGCCCGACAGGGCCCGACAGGGCCCGACAGAGCCCAGTAGAGCCCGACAGAGCCCGACAGAGCCCGACAGAGCCCGACAGAACCCGACAGAGCCCGACAGATTCCAGTAGAGCCCGACAGAGCCCGACAGAGCCCGACAGAGCCCGACAGGGCCCGACAGAGCCCGACAGAGCCCGACAGAGCCCGACAGGGCCCGACAGGGCCCAGAAGAGCCCGACAGAGCCCGAAAGAGCCCGACAGAGCCCGACAGAACCCGACAGAGCCCGACAGAGCCCGACAGAGCCCGACAGGGCCCGACAGGGCCCGACAGAGCCCGACAGGGCCCAGTAGAGACCGACAGAGCCCGACAGAGCCCAGTAGAGCCCGACAGAGCCCGACAGAGCCCGACAGAGCCCGACAGAACCCGACAGAGCCCGACAGAGACCAGTTGAGCCCGACAGAGCCCGACAGAGCCCGACAGAGCCCGACAGAGCCCGACAGAGCCCGACAGAGCCCGACAGGGCCCGACAGGGCCCAGTAGAGCCCGACAGAGCCCGACAGAGCCCGACAGAGCCCGACAGAGCCCGACAGAGCCCGACAGAGCCCGACAGGGCCCGACAGGGCCCAGTAGAGCCCGACAGAGCCCGACAGAGCCTGACAGAGCCCGTCAGGGCCCGACAGGGCCCGACAGAGCCTGACAGAGCCCGACAGGGCCCGACAGAACCCGACAAAGCCCGACAGGGCCCAGTAGAGCCCGACAGAGCCCGACAGAGCCCGACAGGGCCCGACAGGGCCCGACAGAGCCCGACAGAGCCCGACAGGGCCCGACAGGGCCCGACAGAGCCCAGTAGAGCCCGACAGAGCCCGACAGAGCCTGACAGAGCCCGACAGGGCCCGACAGAGCCCGACAGAGCCCGACAGGGCCCGACAGGGCCTGACAGGGCCCAGTAGAGCCCGAAAGAGCCCGACAGAGCCCAGTAGAGCCCAGTAGAGCCCGACAGGGCCCGACAGGGCCCGACAGGGCCCAGCAGAGCCCGACAGAGCCCGACAGAGCCTGACAGAGCCCGACAGGGCCCGACAGGGCCCGACAGAGCCCGACAGAGCCCGACAGGGCCCAGTAGAGCCCGACAGAGCCCGACAGAGCCCGACAGGGCCCAGTAGAGCCCGACAGAGCCCGACAGAGCCCGACAGAGCCCGACAGGGCCCGACAGAGCCCTACAGAGCCCGACAGGGCCCGACAGGGCCCGACAGAGCCCGACAGGGCCCGACAGGGCACGACAGAGCCCGACAGAGACCGACGGGGCCCGACAGAGCCCGACAGAGCCCGACAGAGCCCGACAGAACCCGACAGAGCCCGACAGAGCCCAGTAGAGCCCAGTAGAGCCCGACAGAGCCCGACAGAGCCCGACAGAGCCCGACAGGGCCCGACAGGGCCCGACAGAGCCCGACAGGGCCCGACAGAGCTCGACAGGGCCCGACAGAGCCCGACAGAGCCCGACAGGGCCCGACTGAGCCCGACAGAGCCCGACAGGGCCCGACAGAGCCCGACAGAGCCCGACAGAGCCCGACAGAACCCGACAGAGCCCGACAGAGCCCAGTAGAGCCCAGTAGAGCCCGACAGAGCCCGACAGAGCCCGACAGAGCCCGACAGGGCCCGACAGGGCCCAGTAGAGCCCGACACAGCCCGAAAGAACCCGTCAGAGCCCGACAGAGCCCGACAGAGCCCGACAGAGCCCGACAGAGTCCGACAGGGCCCAGTAGAGCCCGACAGAGCCCGAAAGAACCCGTCAGAGCCCGACAGAGCCCGACAGAGCCCGACAGAGCCCGACAGAGCCCAGTAGAGCCCAGTAGAGCCCGACAGAGCCCGACAGAGCCCGACAGAGCCCGATAGGGCCCGACAGGGCCCAGTAGAGCCCGACAGAGCCGACAGAACCCGTCAGAGCCCGACAGAGCCCGACAGAGCCCGACAGAGCCCGACAGAGTCCGACAGGGCCCAGTAGAGCCCGACAGAGCCCGACAGAGCCCGACAGAGCCCGACAGAGCCCGACAGGGCCCGACAGAGCCCGACAGGGCCCGACAGGGCCCGACAGGGCCCAGTAGAGCCCGACAAAGCCCGAGAGGGCCCGACAGAGCCCGACAGAGCCCGACAGAGCCCGACAGAACCCGACAGGGCCCGACAGAGCCCGACAGAGCCCGACAGAGCCCGACAGGGCCCAGTAGAGCCCGACAGAGCCCGACAGAGCCCGACAGAACCCGACAGGGCCCAGTAGAGCCCGACAGAGCCCGACAGAGCCCGACAGAGCCCGACAGGGCCCGAGAGAGCTTGACAGAGCCCGACAGAGCCCGACAGCGCCCGACAGGGCCCAGTAGAGCCCGACAGAGCCCGACAGAGCCCGACAGAGCCCGACAGGGCCCGACAGAGCCCGACAGAGCCCGACAGAGCCCAGTAGAGCCCGACAGAGCCCGACAGGGCCCGACAGAGCGCGACAGAGCCCGACAGAGCCCGACAGAGCCCGACAGAACCCGACAGGGCCCGACAGGGCCCAGTAGAGCCCGAGACAGAGCCCGACAGAGCCCGACAGAGCCCGACAGGGCCCGACAGAGCCCGACAGGGCCCGACAGGGCCCGACAGAGCCCGACCGAGCCCGACAGAGCCCGACAGGGCCCGACAGAGCCCGACAGAGCCCGACAGGGCCCGACAGGGCCCGACAGAGCCCGACAGGGCCCGACAGGGCCCGACAGAGCCCAGTAGAGCCCGACAGAGCCCGACAGAGCCCGACAGAGCCCGACAGAACCCGACAGAGCCCGACAGAGCCCGACAGGGCCCGACAGGGCCCGACAGAGCCCAGTAGAGCCCGACAGAGCCCGACAGAGCCCGACAGAGCCCGACAGAACCCGACAGAGCCCGACAGAGACCAGTTGAGCCCGACAGAGGCCCGACAGAGCCCGACAGAGCCCGACAGGGCCCGACAGGGCCCAGTAGAGCCCGACAGAGCCCGACAGAGCCCGACAGAGCCCGACAGGGCCGACAGAGCCCGACAGAGCCCGACAGAGCCCGACAGGGCCCAGTAGAGCCCGAGAGAGCCCGACAGAGCCCAGTAGAGCCCAGTAGAGCCCGACAGGGCCCGACAGGGCCCGACAGGGCCCAGTAGAGCCCGACAGAGCCCGACAGAGCCTGACAGAGCCCGACAGGGACCGACAGGGCCCGACAGAGCCCGACAGAGCCCAACAGGGCCCAGTAGAGCCCGACAGAGCCCGACAGATCTCAGTAGAGCCCAGTAGAGCCCGACAGGGCCCGACAGGGCCGACAGGGCCCAGTAGAGCCCGACAGAGCCCGACAGAGCCTGACAGAGCCCGACAGGGACCGACAGGGCCCGACAGAGCCCGACAGAGCCCGACAGGGCCCAGTAGAGCCCGACAGAGCCCGACAGAGCCCGACAGAGCCCGACAGAGCCCGACAGGGCCCAGTAGAGCCCGACAGAGCCCGACAGAGCCCGACAGAGCCCGACAGGGCCCGACAGGGCCCCACAGAGCCCGACAGGTCCTGACAGAGCCCGACAGAGCCCGACAGAGCCCGACAGGGCCCGACAGAGCCCGACAGAGCCCGACAGGGCCCAGTAGAGCCCGACAGAGCCCGACAGAGCCCGACAGAGCCCGACAGAGCCCAGTAGAGCCCGACAGAGCCCGACAGAGCCCGACAGAGCCCGACAGGGCCCGACAGAGCCCGACAGGGCCCGACAGAGCCCGACAGAGCCCGACAGAGCCCGACAGGGCCCGACAGAGCCCGACAGAGCCCGACAGGGCCCGACAGGGCCCGACAGAGCCCGACAGGGCCCGACAGGGCCCGACAGAGCCCAGTAGAGCCCGACAGAGCCCGACAGAGCCCGACAGAGCCCGACAGAACCCGACAGAGCCCGACAGAGCCCGACAGGGCCCGACAGGGCCCGACAGAGCCCAGTAGAGCCCGACAGGGCCCAGTAGAGCCCGACAGAGCCCGACAGAACCCGACAGAGCCCGACAGAGACCATTTGAGCCCGACAGAGCCCGACAGAGCCCGACAGAGCCCGACAGGGCCCGACAGGGCCCAGTAGAGCCCGACAGAGCCCGACAGAGCCCGACAGAGCCCGACAGGGGCCCCGACAGAGCCCGACAGAGCCCGACAGGGCCCAGTAGAGCCCGAGAGAGCCCGACAGAGCCCAGTAGAGCCCAGTAGAGCCCGACAGGGCCCGACAGGGCCCGACAGGGCCCAGTAGAGCCCGACAGAGCCCGACAGAGCCTGACAGAGCCCGACAGGGACCGACAGGGCCCGACAGAGCCCGACAGAGCCCGACAGGGCCCAGTAGAGCCCGACAGAGCCCGACAGATCCCAGTAGAGCCCAGTAGAGCCCGACAGGGCCCGACAGGGCCCGACAGGGCCCAGTAGAGCCCGACAGAGCCCGACAGAGCCTGACAGAGCCCGACAGGGCCCGACAGGGCCCGACAGAGCCCGACAGAGCCCGACAGGGCCCAGTAGAGCCCGACAGAGCCCGACAGAGCCCGACAGAGCCCGACAGAGGTTTCCCGACAGGGCCCAGTAGAGCCCGACAGAGCCCGACAGAGCTTGACAGGGCCCGACAGGGCCCGACAGAGCCTGACAGAGCCCGACAGGGCCCGACAGAGCCCGACAGAGCCCGACAGGGCCCAGTAGAGCCCGACAGAGCCCGACAGAGCCCGACAGGGCCCGACAGAGCCCGACAGAGCCCGACAGGGCCCGACAGGGCCCGACAGAGCCCGACAGGTCCCGACAGAGCCCGACAGAGCCCGACAGAGCCCGACAGGGCCCGACAGAGCCCGACAGGGCCCAGTAGAGCCCGACAGAGCCCGACAGAGCCCGACAGAGCCAGAGCCCGACAGAGCCCGACAGAGCCCGACAGAGCCCGACAGGGCCCGACAGAGCCCGACAGGGCCCGACAGGGCCTGACAGAGCCCGACAGAGCCCGACAGAGCCCGACAGGGCCCGACAGAGCCCGACAGAGCCCGACAGGGCCCGACAGAGCCCGACCGAGCCCGACAGGGCCCGACAGGGCCCGACAGAGCCCGACAGGGCCCGACAGGGCCCGACAGAGCCCAGTAGAGCCCGACAGAGCCCGACAGAGCCCGACAGAGCCCGACAGAACCCGACAGAGCCCGACAGAGTCCAGTAGAGTCCGACAGAGCCCGACAGAGCCCGACAGAGCCCGACAGGGCCCGACAGAGCCCGACAGAGCCCGACAGGGCCCGACAGGGCCCAGAAGAGCCCGACAGAGCCCGAAAGAGCCCGACAGAGCCCGACAGAACCCGACAGAGCCCGACAGAGCTCGACAGAGCCCGACAGGGCCCGACAGGGCCCGACAGAGCCCGACAGGGCCCAGTAGAGACCGACAGAGCCCGACAGAGCCCAGTAGAGCCCGACAGAGCCCGACAGAGCCCAACAGAGCCCGACAGAACCCGACAGAGCCCGACAGAGACCAGTTGAGCCCGACAGAGCCCGACAGAGCCCGACAGAGCCCGACAGAGCCCGACAGAGCCCGACAGGG